>NC_069499.1:129615087-129895087 GCF_027579735.1 Bombina bombina
TTTTTGGTTCAGTATCTGGGTTGCGCTTGCTGATTGGTGACTGCACATATTTACCTCTTGTCATTGGTTCACCCAATGTGTTCAGCTAACTTCCTGTAGTGCAATGCTGCTCCTTTAACAAAGAATACCAAAGGAATGAAGCAAGTTTGCTAATTGAAGTAAATTAAAGAGTGGTTTAAAATTGTATTCACTATCTGAATCATGAAATAAAAATTTTGGGTTTCATATCCCTTTAACCAAAATTAGAGAGGACATAAAGATTTGGCACAATCTCCCTCTATCTTCTTCAGGGCGAATAGCACTCTTCAAAATGATCTTTCTTCCCAAAATCCTTTATATACTGCAGAACATACCTATGTGTCTCAACAAAAAAGGACATACAAACTTTAAATTCATATCTATTATACTTCATTTGTCAGGGAAAGAAGCCTAGGATAGCGTTGAAAAAACATTTTCTCCCTAAAAAATATGGGGGGTTGACCTTATTAGACCTAGAGAAATATAATATGATTCTAATGGGAAAAAGTGTAGTTGGTTGGATGGGAAATTCCTATAATTTCTCACATTTTGAACTAGAAGAAAATATAATTTATCTCTATTCACCTATTTCATTTGCTCACTGTAATCCCAAATCCCTTCCCAAAACAATTAAAAATGTAAAATCTATAGATAATGTATTGACAGCTTGGCGTAAGATATGCACATTATTAGGCATTAATTATAAAATCTCTAATCATCAATTAATTAGTTGTATTCTGGAATTCCCAGCAGGAATATTTAAAAGATGGGCACTAATGGGAATTAACTCAATTTATAGATACGTCGACTAAGGTTGTCAAAACATTTTCTGATTTGAAAGAGGAATTTTTCCTGAAAAAAAACATTGGCCTACCTACAGGTTAAACATTATGGCCTCTAGTTATCAACGCGTCTACTTACCTACCTTCGCGGGCCCCAATACGCCCGCCTAAGCTCGCCTACCATCGCCGCCGCAGCCCTGAATAATCTAGCCAAAGTTATCAATAAAGGTGTCAAAAAGCAGCGGACTGTGATAGTTATCACTCATCCGATCTCGCTGCTCTTCGGCTTTTTTACAGCTTTATTGACAAGCTGTCACTAAGCACCTACACTAAACTATACTGTTCTACCCCCTATACCGGCGCCCCCGGAGCCCCCTGCAACTAAATAAAGTTATTAACCCCTAAACCGCTGCTCCTAGACCCCGCCACAACTCTTATAAATGTATTAACCCCTGAACCGCCGCTCCCGGACACCGCCGCCACCTACATTATACCTAGTAACCCCTATCCTGCCCCCCCTATACCGCCGCCACCTATAATAAAGTTATTAACCCCTATCCTGCAGGTTCCGGACCTCGCCGCAACTAAATAAATAGTTTAACCCCTAAACCGCCACTCCCGGACCCCGCCGCAACCTATATTAAACTTATTAACCCCTAATCTGCCCCCCCTACACCGTCGCCACCTATAATAAATTTATTAAACCCTATCCTGCCCCCCTTACACCGCCACCACTGTAATAAAATTATTAACCCCTAAACCTAAGTCTAACACTAACCCTAACACCCCCCCAACTTAAATATTAATTAAATAAATCTAAATAATATTTCTCTTATTAACTAAATTAATCCTATTTAAAACGAAATACTTACCTTTAAAATAAACCCTAATATAGCTACAATATAAATAATAATTATAGTGTAGCTATCTTAGGATTTATTTTTATTTTACAGGCAACTTTAAATTTATTTTAACTAGGTACAATAGCTATTAAATAGTTATTAATTATTTAATAGCTACCTAGTTAAAATAAAGAGAAATTTACATGTAAAATAAAAACTAACCTAAGTTACAATTACACCTAACACTACACTATACTTGAATACATTATTCCTATTTAAAACTAAATACTTACCTGTAAAATAAACCCTAAGGCCTAGATTTAGAGTTGGGCGGTAGCCGTCAAAACCAGCGTTAGAGGCTCCTAACGCTGGTTTTTACCGCCCGTTGGTATTTGGAGTCAGTCAGGAAAGGGTCTAACGCTCACTTTGCAGCCGCGACTTTTCCATACCGCAGATCCCCCTACGCCATTTGCGTATCCTATCTTTTCAATGGGATCTTTCTAACGCCGGTATTTAGAGTCGTGGCTGAAGTGAGCGTTAGAAATCTAACGACAAAACTCCAGCCGCAGAAAAAAGTCAGTAGTTAAGAGCTTTCTGGGCTAACGCCGGTTCATAAAGCTCTTAACTACTGTGCTCTAAAGTACACTAACACCCATTAACTACCTTTGTACCCCTAAACCGAGGCCCACCCACATCGCCGCCACTCTATTAAAAATGTTTAACCCCTAATCCGCCGCTCCGTACACCGCCGCCACCTACATTATCCCTATGTACCCCTAATCTGCTGCCCCTAATACCGCCGACACCTACATAATATTTATTAACCCCTAATCTGCCGCCCCCGCTATCGCTGACACCTGCATTTTTTTTTTAACCCCTAATTTGCCGCTCCGTACACCGCCGCAACCTACATTATACCTATGTACCCCTAATCTGATGCCCCTAACACAGTCGACCCCTATATTATATTTATTAACCCCTAATCTGCCGCCCCCAACGTTGCCTCCACCTACCTACAATTATTAACCCCTAATCTGCTGACCGGACCACACCGCTACTATAATAAATGTATTAACCCCTAAAGCTAAGTCTAACCCTAACACTAACACCCCCCTAAATTAAATATAATTTTATTCCAACAAACTAAATTAACTCTTATTAAATAAATTATTCCAATTTAAAGCTAAATACTTACCTGTAAAATAAACCCTAATATAGCTACAATATAAATTATAATTATATTGTTGCTATTTTAGGATTTATTATTATTTTACAGGCAACTTTGTATTTATTATAACCAGGTACAATAGCTATTAAATAGTTAATAACTATTTAATAGCCATCTAGTTAAAATAATTACAAAATTACCTTAAAATAAATTCTAACCTAAGTTACAATTAAGCCTAACACTACACTATCAATAAATTAATTAAATACAATACCTACAATTATCTACAATTAAACCTAACACTACACTATCAATAAATTAATTAAATACAATACCTACAAATAAATACAATTAAATAAACTAACTAAAGTACAAAAAATAAAAAAGAACTAAGTTACAAAAAATAAAAAAAATATTTACAAACATTAGAAAAATATTACAACCCTTTTAAACTAATTACACCTACTCTAAGCCCCCTAATAAAATAACAAAGCCCCCCCCCCCCAAAAAAATGCCCTACCCTATTCTAAATTAAAAAAGTTCAAAGCTCTTTTACCTTACCAGCCCTGAAAAAGGCCATTTGCGGGGCATGCCCCAAAGAATTCTGTTCAGATCAGCCAATAGAATGTGAGCTCAATCTGATTGGCTGATCCAATCAGCCAATCGGATTGAACTTGAATCTGATTGGCTGATTCCACCTTAATTCCGATTGGCTGATAGAATCCTATCAGCCAATCGGAATTCGAGGGACGCCATCTTGGATGACGTCCCTTAAAGGAACCTTCATTCTTCAGTTGGACGTCGAACGAAGAGGATGGATCCGCACCGGAGGTCTTCAAGATCAGCCGCTCGTCATCCGATGGCCAACATAGAAGATGCGGCTTGGATGAAGATTTTTGCCGGTCCGGATGTCCTCTTCTGCCCGGATAGGATGAAGATTTCTTCCCGAAGAAGGACTTCTTCATTTACCGCTTGGATCCAGACTTCAGCTGGAGGATGGACGTCACTCTTCAGCCCCTGCTTGGGCTTGGATGAAGATTTTGGAGGCTCTTCTGGACAGATCGAGACCTGGTGTGGTGAAGACAAGGTAGGGAGATTTTCAGGGGCTTAGTGTTAGGTTTATTTAAGGGGGGTTTGGGTTAGACTAGGGGTATGTGGGTGGTGGGTTGTAATGTTGGGGGGGGGGTATTGTATGTTTTTTTTTACAGGCAAAAGAGCTGAATTCTTTGGGGCATGCCCCGCAAAGGGCCTTTTTCAGGGCTGGTAAGGCAAAAGAGCTTTTCTATTTTAATTTTAGAATAGGGTAGGGCATTTTTTTTATTTTGGGGGTCTTTGTTATTTTATTAGGGGGCTTAGAGTAGGTGTAATTTGTTTAAAATTGTTGTAATATTTTTCTAATGTTTGTAAATATTTTTTTATTTTTTGTAACTTAGTTCTTTTTTATTTTTTGTACTTTAGTTAGTTTATTTCATTGTATTTATTTGTAGGTATTGTATTTAATTAATTTATTGATAGTGTAGTGTTAGGTTTAATTGTAGATAATTGTAGTTAGTTTATTTAATTAATTAATTTATTGATAGTGTAGTGTTAGGTTTAATTGTAACTTAGGTTAGGATTTATTTTACAGGTAATTTATAATTATTTTAACTAGGTAACTATTAAATAGTTATTAACTATTTAATAGCTATTGTACCTGGTTAATATAATTACAAAGTTGCCTGTAAAATAAATATTAAATAGGAATAATTTATTTAATAAGAGTTAATTTATTTCGTTAGATTTAAATTATATTTAAGTTAGGGGGGTGTTAGGGTTAGAGTTAGACTTAGCTTTAGGGGTTAATACATTTATTATAGTAGCGGTGAGATTCGGTCGGCAGATTAGGGGTTAATTATTGTAGGTAGGTGGAGGCGACGTTGTGGGGGGCAGATTAGGGGTTGATAAATATAATATAGGGGTCGGCAGTGTTAGGGGCAGCAGATTAGGGGTACATAGGTATAATGTAGGTTGCAGCGGTGTGCGGAGCAGCAGATTAGGGGTTAATAATAATATGCAGGTGTCAGCGATAGCGGGGGCGGCAGATTAGGAGTTAATAAATATAACATAGTGGTCGGCGATGTTAGGGGCAGCAGATTAGGGGTACATAGGGATAACGTAGCTGGCGGCGGTGTACGGAGCGGCAGATTAGGGGTTAATAATAATATGCAGGGGTCAGCGATAGCGGGGGCGGCAGATTAGGGGTTAATAAGTGTAAGGTTAGGGGTGTTTAGACTCGGGGTACATGTTAGGGTGTTAGGTGCAGACTTAGGAAGTGTTTCCCCATAGGAAACAATGTAGCTGCGTTAGGAGCTGAACGCTGCTTTTTTGCAGGTGTTAGGTTTTTTTTCAGCTCAAACAGCCCCATTGTTTCCTATGGGGAAATCGTGCACAAGCACGTTTTTTAAGCTGGCCGCGTCCGTAAGCAACGCTGGTATCTAGAGTTGCAGTGGCGGTAAATATGCTCTACGCTCCCTTTTTGGAGGCTAACACAGCCCTTCTGTGAACTCTAAATACCAGCGGTATTTAAAAGGTGCGGGAGAAAAAAAGCACGCGTAGCTAACGCACCCCTTTGGCCGCAGAACTCTAAATCTAGCCGTAAGATAGCTACAATGTAATTAATAATTACATTGTAGCTATTTTAGGATTTATTTATTTTACAGGTAACTTTGTATTTATTTTAGCTAGTTAGAATAGTTATTAAATAGTTATTAACTATTTAATAACTACCTAGCTAAAAGAAATACAAAATTACCTGTAAAATAAATCCTAACCTAAGTTACAATTAAACCTAACACTACACTATCATTAAATTAATTAAATAAATTAGCTACAAATAACTACAATTAAATTCAATTAAATAAACTAACTAAAGTACAAAAAAATAAACCGCTAGATTTAGAGTTCTGCGGCCAAAGGGGTGCGTTAGCTACGCATGCTTTTTTTCTCCCGCACCTTTTAAATACCACTGGTATTTAGAGTTCACAGAAGGGCTGCGTTAGGCTCCAAAAAGGGAGTGTATAGCATAATTTATCGCCACGGCAACTCTTAATACCAGCGGTGCTTACGGACGCGGCCAGCTTCAAAAACGTGCTCGTGCACGATTCCCCCATAGGAAACAATGGGTCCGTTTGAGCTGAAAAAAAACCTAACACCTGCAAAAAATCAGCGTTCAGCTCCTAACACAGCCCCATTGTTTCCTATGGGGAAACACTTCCTATGTCTGCACCTAACACCCTAACATGTACCCCGAGTCTAAACACCCCTAACCTTACACTTATTAACCCCTAATCTGCCGCCCCCACTATCGCTGACCCCTGCATATATTTTTTTAACCACTAATCTGCCGCTCCGTACATCGCCGCCACCTACGTTATCCCTATGTCCCCCTAATCTGCTGCCCCTCACACAGCCGACCCCTATATTATATTTATTAACCCCTAATCTGCCGCCCCCAACGTCGCCGCCACCTACCTACAATTATTAACCCCTAATCTGCCGACCGGACCTCACCGCTACTATAATAAAGCTATCTAACCCTAACACTAACACCCCCCTAAATTAAATATAATTTTAATCTAACGAAAAAAATTAACTCTTATTAAATAAATTATTCCTATTTAAAGCTAAATACTTACCTGTAAAATAAACCCTAATATAGCTACAATATAAATTATAATTATATTGTAGCTATTTTAGGATTAATATTTATTTTACAGGTAACTTTGAATTTATTTTAACCAGGTACAATAGCTATTAAATAGTTAATAACTATTTAATAGCTACCTAGTTAAAATAAATACAAAATTACCTGTAAAATAAATCCTAACCTAAGTTACAATTAAACCTAACACTACACTATCAATAAATTAGTTCAATAAAATACCTACAATTATCTACAATTAAACGTAACACTACACTATCAATAAATTAATTAAATAAAATACCTACAAATAAATACAATTAAAAAAACTAACTAAAACTAAAGTACAAAAAATAAAAAAAGAACTAAGTTACAAAAAAAAAAAAAAAATTTACAAACATTAGAAAAAGATTACGACAATTTTAAGTTAATTACACCTACTCTAGGCCCCCTAATAAAATAACAAAGCCGCCAAAATAAAAAAATGCCCTACCCTATTCTAAAATACAAATAGAAAAGCTCTTTGACCTTACCAGCCCTTAAAAGGGCCTTTTGTGGGGCATGCACCAAAGAATTCAGCTCTTTTGCCTGTAAAAAAAACATACAATACCCCCCCAACATTACAACCCACCACCCACATACCCCTAATCTAACCCAACCCCCCCTTAAATAAACCTAACACTAAGCCCCTGAATATCTCCCTACCTTATCTTCACCACGCTGGGTATCACCAATCCATCCAGAGGAGCCTCTGAAGTCTTCATCCAAGCCCAAGCGGGGGCTGAAGAAGTCCATCATCGGGCTGAAGAGGTCCATCATCCGGCTGAAGTCTTGATCCAAGCGGGCGCTGAAGAGGTCCATCATCCGGCTGAAGTCTTGATCCAAGCGGGCGCTGAAGAGGTCCATCATCGGGCTGAAGTCTTCTATCAAGCGGCATCTTCAATCTTCATCCATCCGGAGTGGACCGGAGCCATCTTCTTCCAGCCGACGCGGATCCATCCTCTTCTACCAACGCCTACTCGCCGAATGACGGTTCCTTTAAATGAAGTCATCCAAGATGGCGTCCCTCGAATTCCGATTGGCTGATAGGATTCTATCAGCCAATCAGAATTAAGGTAGGAAAATTTTGATTGGCTGATGGAATCACCCAATCAGATTCAAGTTCAATCTGATTGGCTGATCCAATCAGCCAATCAGATTGAGCTCGCATTCGATTGGCTGATAGAATCCTATCAGCCAATCGGAATTCGAGGGACGCCATCTTGAATGACGTCATTTAAAGGAACCGTCATTCGGCGAGTAGGCGTCGGTAGAACAGGATGGATCCGCGTCGGCTGGAAGAAGATGGCTCCGCTCCGCTCCGGATGGATGAAGATTGAAGATGCCGCATGATAGAAGACTTCAGCCCGATGATGGACCTCTTCAGCGCCCGCTTGGATCAAGATTTCAGCCCAATGATGGACCTCTTCAGCCCGATGATGGACTTCTTCAGCGCCCGCTTGGGCTTGGATGAAGACTTCGGAGGCTCCTCTGGACGGATCGGTGATACCCGGCGTGGTGAAGATAAGGTAGGGAAATCTTCAGGGGCTTAGTGTAAGGTTTATTTAAGGGGGGTTTGGGTTAGATTAGGGGTATGTGGGTGGTGGGTTGTAATGTTGGGGGGTATTGTATGTTTTTTTTTACAGGCAAAAGAGCTGAATTCTTTGGGGCATGCCCCGCAAAAGGCCCTTTTAAGGGCTGGTAAGGTAAAAGAGCTTTTCTATTTGTATTTTAGGGCATTTTTTATTTTGGGGGGCTTTGTTATTTTATTAGGGGGCTTAGAGTAGATGTAATTAGCTTAAAATTGTTGTAATCTTTTTATAATGTTTGTAAATTATTTTTTTATTTTTTGTAACTTAGTTCTTTTTTTATTTTTTGTACTTTAGTTAGTTTATTTAATTGTATTTATTTGTAGGTATTTTATTTAATTAATTTATTGATAGTGCAGTGTTAGGTTTAATTGTAGATATTTGTAGGTATTTTATTTAATTAATTTATTGATAGTGTAGTGTTAGGCTTAATTGAGCGTTAGACCCTTTCCTTGGTTTTGACGGCTAACGCCAAACTCTAAATCTAGGCGAAAAAAAGCTAAGTTACAAAAAATAAAAAAATAAGTTACAAACATTTAAAAAATATTACAACAATTTTAAGCTACTTACACCTAATCTAATAAAATAACAAAGCCCCCGAAAATAAAAAAATAAAAAAATGCCCTACCCTATTCTATATTAAAAAGTTACCAGCTCTATGGATGAAGATTGAAGATGCTGCTTGGATGAAGAGTTCAATCGGATGGAAGACCTCTTCAGCACCCCTTGGATGATGACTTCAATCAGATGGAAGACTTCTTCAGCGCCCCTTGGATGATGACTTCTGCTGCTCCGGATCTCTTCTTCAGTTCCATTGGTGGTCGGCTGGCTGAAGACGGCTAAAGGTAGGATGATCTTCAAGGGGTAGTGTTAGGTTTATTTAAGGGGGGTTTGGGTTAGAGTAGGGATATGTGGGTGGTGGGTTTTAATGTTGGGGGTTGTATTTTTATTTTACAGGCAAAAGAGCTGTTTTCTTTGGGGCATGCCTCGCAAAAGGCCCTTTTAAGGGCTGGTAAGGTAATAGAGCTGGTAACTTTTTAATGTAGAATAGGGTAGGGCATTTTTTTTATTTTGGGGGGCTTTGTTATTTTATTAGGGGGCTTAGATTAGGTGTAAGTAGCTTAAAATTGTTGTAATATTTTTTAAATGTTTGTAACTTATTTTTTTTATTTTTTGTAACTTAGCTTTTTTTATTTTTTGTACTTTAGTTAGTTTATTCAATTGAATTTAATTGTAGTTATTTATAGCTAATTTATTTAATTAATTTAATGATAGTGTAGTGTCAGGTTTAATTGTAACTTAGGTTAGGATTTATTTTACAGGTAATTTTGTATTTCTTTTAGCTAGGTAGTTATTAAATAGTTAATAACTATTTAATAACTATTCTAACTAGCTAAAATAAATACAAAGTTACCTGTAAAATAAATATAAATCCTAAAATAGCTACAACGTAATTATTAATTACATTGTAGCTATCTTAGGGTTTATTTTACAGGTAAGTATTTAGTTTTAAATAGGATTAATTTAGTTAATAAGAGAAATATTATTTAGATTTATTTAATTAATATTTAAGTTAGGGGGGTGTTAGGGTTAGTGTTAGACTTAGGTTTAGGGGTTAATAATTTTATTACAGTGGCGGCGGTGTAGGGGGGGCAGGATAGGGGTTAATAAATTTATTATAGGTGGCGATGGTGTGGGGGGGCAGATTTGGGATTAATAAGTTTAATACAGGTGGCGGTGGGGTCCGGGAGTAGCTGTTTAGGGGTTAAATAATTTATTTAGTTGCGGCGAGGTCCGGGATCGGCAGGATAGGGGTTAATTACTTTATTATAGGTGGCGACGGTGTAGGGGGGGCAGGATAGGGGTTCATAGGTATTATGTAGGTGGCGGCGGGGTCCGGGAGCGGCGGTTTAGGGGTTAATACATATATTATACTTGCGGCGGGGACCGGGAGTGGCGGTTTAGGGGTTAACATATTTATTATAGTGGCGGTGGGCTCCGGGAGCGGCGGTTTAGGGAGTAATACATTTATTTAGTTGCGGTGGTGTAGGGGGGACAGATTAGGGGTGTTTAGACTCGGGGTACATGTTAGGGTGTTAGGTGTAGACTGCTCCCATAGGAATCAATGGGATGTCTGGCAGCAGCGAACATGAACTTTCGCTATGGTCAGACTCCCATTGATTTCCATGGGATCTGCCGCCTCCAGGGCGGCGGTTTGAAAACCAGGTACGCTGGGCCGGAAAAGTGCAGAGCGTACCTGCTAGTTTTTTGATAACTAGCAAAAGTAGTCAGATTGTGCCAAACTTGTGTGCGGAACATCTGGAGTGACATAAGAATCGATCTGTGTTGGACTGAGTCCGGCGGATAGAAGCTTACGTCACTATATTCTACTTTTGCTGGTGTCTAGGGCTTGATAACTAAGGCGAATCAGCTTCTCCACAAATACGCTGCGGAATTCCAGCGTATTTGAGGTTGACGGCTTGATAACTAGGGGCTTACATCTCTGAAATGTTATCTTTATACAGGTGGGAATGAAGTTGGGATACATTGGATTCATGGATTGTTATGGTAAAAAAAGATTTTTTTCTATATCCCCATGGTACAAATTGATCTCGGCAGTAAAAGAAGACAGCAATCTAGATAGCATTTCTTATAAATGACAAAGCACAATTGAAAATGTAGATGCTAAGCTTATTGGGAGCTCTATTATGAAAATGTATGATGTCACGCTTTCAGCATCCTGGAGAGAGTCACATTTGAAGCTTCTACTTATGACATACTATATACCTTAGATGGGCTATAAATGGCATAATGTAAATTTTGATAAATGCCCAATATGTCAGTTACAAGAGGCAGATTTATTCCATATGCTCTGGAAATTCCCCAAGATAAAACAGTTTTGGTTTAAACTTGAATATTGGGCTAAAAATGCAATGAACAAATCAGATTTCAAATTCTCCCTACGACAGATTATATTTTTTCTATAGTAAAAACCCAGGAGAGAATACATTTATACACGCTATAATATTATCTGCAAAAAGTTTAATTTTTCATAAGTGGAAAGAAAAGCAGGAGCCAAAAATTTCAGAAGTAATATAATTTACTAAAAAAACAATGTATTATTGAACAGAAAGAAACAGAGATAAATATAGAATTGCAAATTTATTTTTGGGGAAATGGTCTATCTTCATTAGAGCCCTGACAAAAGTGGAACAAGATATTATTATACTTCCATTCAAAAATTCAGTGCTAATCGGGATCTGGTAGACCCTGGAGAGATAGAGAGGCCAGGATTGAAGGGAGATACTAGGAGTCTTTCCTTACTTCCCTCCCCACTCCCCCCCCCCATCCCTTTTTTTCTTCTCCCTGTTGCTTGTGATGAACCAAGTTTATGTATGTATTTGTAAGATATTTTGTTTGATGTAAATATATACAACAGGCAGATTGTACAAACTAATATTTTTATATGCGTAAATATTATGGGCGCAAAGAAGGCTTACATACAGTCTCCTACAGGATATAATTTGAAATGATTGTTATTACTAGTCTGTGGCTGTATTTTTCATTTTTTTAATTCCCTTTGCTCCTTCATTTGTTTTCTGTACCCTACCTCTTACAAAAATAAACAATTTAAAAAATTAAAAAATAAAAATAAAAGAGACATAAGGGGAAGCAGTGTTATTGAGGGCATTGAATGTAAGAGTCAGGATTTTATGTTTAATTCTGGATGCTAGAGAAAGCCAGTGAAGGGGCTGGCTGAAAGATGCAGCAGATGAAGAGCAACGTGTAAGGAAGATGAGCATGGAGAAAGAATTTATTATGGATAAAATAGATAGACGACAGGTAGGGAGACCATAGAGGATGGACCTCCAATAGTCAAGGCAGAAAATGATGAGAGAGCGGATTAAAATCTTAGTTGTGTCTTGTGTGAGAAAGTGGCAAATTTTATAGATGTTTTTAAGGTGAAAACCACAGGAATTGGACAAAGATTGGATGTTATGAGTGAAAGAAAGATCTGAGTCAAATGTTACCCTAAGTCATCAGGCATGTGGGGTTTGGGCAATGAGAAAATTATCAACAGTTATAGAAAATTTGGGGGTGGAGGTTTTGGAAGAAGGGGGGAAATTAGAAGCTACATTTTAGAGATTTAGCTTAAGGTAGTAAGAGGACATTCAGGATGAAATATTAGTGAGAAAATTAGGGACACATTTTAGCAAGGAAGTTGATAGGTCTGGTGCAGATGTAGATTTGAGTGTCATCAGAATACAAGCTATATGAAAACCTGTAGGACTTTATTGTACCCCAACAGAAAGTGGTAAAAGGGCAGATGACACAAAAAAGAAGGCTGTCTAATTTATAGTTAGACAGATATGAGGAGAAGCACAAGAGGGCTGTGTAACAAATGTTGTAGGATTGGAAGGTTTGGAGCAAGAGAGGGTGGTCAACAGTATCAAAGCCTGCAGACAGATTGAGAAGGATTAGCAGAGAAAAGTCGCCTGTACTATTTATGTCTATGTGGAGTGTTGGGGTGAAATCCAGATTGCTATGGATCAAGGAGGGAGTTTAATGTGAGGAAATGTGATAAACGTGTATTTACTAGCCTTTCCAGGAGCTTTGAGGCAAGGGGGGAGTAGGGAAATAAAGTGGTAGTTGGGTGGGGAGGTTGGATCAAGAGAAGGTTTTTGAGGATAGTTGTGACTAGTGCAAGTATAAGAGATGAGGGAAATATACCAGTGCTGACAGAGAGGTGGAAAATAATTGTGAGGATTTGAGTAAGAGTAGGAGAGAGGGAGGGGACTTGTGTGGGGATGAGATTGAGGAAATTGGTAGTGAGGTGAGAAGAAAGTATAATGGCAGAAACTTATTTGTCAGTAACTGCAGCAAAAGAGCTAAATTTATGACTGTGTGGGTTTTGGATGATAGAGAGCTTTTGAAGGGGTTGGAGACTGCTAGTGTGTTGAGAGATGATTTTGTTTCTGATGGAATCAATTTTGTTTTTGCAAAGAGTATAGATAAGAGTATAGAAGTAAGCCAGCTAATAGAGGTTAAGGACAGAGTAATAGGAGTTCAGGATGAACTTGTAGTGAAACTAAAAGTTGAGATTTTCTCGAAACTTACTCAGCAGTGTGGGGACATCTGCATAGGTAGTATGTCAGGGCTTAGGATGAGTGCA
This sequence comes from Bombina bombina, assembly GCF_027579735.1. Classification (NCBI taxonomy): domain Eukaryota; kingdom Metazoa; phylum Chordata; class Amphibia; order Anura; family Bombinatoridae; genus Bombina; species Bombina bombina. Next base: position 129,628,378 of record NC_069499.1, read on the forward strand.
TAACTTACAAACTATAATAGGAGGGGCCAAATTTCAATGACAGATGTCAGAGTGGAGTTGTAGTGATGAATAGATTGGTCAGAACAGGAAAAGGAGGAGATGGATGAGAGCAGTGGATGAGGAGATGGATGAGAGCAATGTTTTGACAGAGATGTTGCTGATCTAGTGACTCTTTGCTTCTGTGGAGTTTGGTGTGTCCTTTAGATGGAAGGAGAGTAGTAGGAAGTGCTGTAATGTTGCAAATGAGGAGATGATGGTCAGAAAGAGGAATGGGGAATATATTAATTTTAGAGCGTGCATCGATAGCTAAAAATCAGATCAAGGGAGTATCCATCTTTGTGAATGGGTAGTCGGTCCATTGTGACAGAGCATAATAGAAAATGAGCTGGAGAAGATTTTTTGCAGCAGTGGGATTATCAACAGGGAAGTTGAACTCTCTAAGAATGAGGGTAGGGGTGTCTGAGGAGGAAATAAACTATCCTATCTGCAAAATGATCAATGAATTGAGTTGAGAAGCAAGGGGACAATATATAACCTATATAACCACAACACATATAGAGAGAGGAAAGAATAAGTGAATCATGTGGGTTTCAAAGGAAGAAATGTGAGGAAAGAGATGGGCTCTATTTGTTGAAAGATGCAATGAGAGGAAAGTTAAATACCTACATTACCTCCTTGTCTGTTCCAGGCCTAAATGTGTGGCTGAAGTGGAAACTCCCATGTGGCAATGCAGCAGTGGAGGATTTAATAAAGTTGAGTATAAAAAAAAAACAATACTAGCAAAACGGGTCATGATATAAAGTTACTCAATAGTAGGTCCATGAGTAAATTCTTTACAGAAAGAGATTTGGATTTATAGATCAGACTAGTAGAAATGGTAAAGAAATGTACTTTATTTTAGGAAATTCAAGAAGGTCCATGAAACATCACTGGATATACATATGATTGTCAGTACGCAATGGCACTGATATAAAATACAAATATGTAAAACAGGCTAAACAAAACCAATGAATATAGGTGGATGAGGGCCCTGCTCCAAAAGGCTTACAATCTACAGAAAGGGGCCTTTTGTTTGTTATCTTCTATCAACCTCTGTAGCCATCCAGTGCTACAGAATTTTGCGTTGCTATACAAATAAATAATAATAATAATAATACATATACACATTCACACATATATTTCTTATTTTAATTTCTTTATAATAATTTATTTCATACAAAATTGACATGGTTACATCTGCAGTAATTTATAGATATGTGCATTTGGATTCAGACTCATTTTTGAATTTGTTTGAAATAACACAACAAGCTCCCCCTTTAACAAATAAACTAATACATGTAAAAATGTAGTTGATTTGTTCATGATATTAAAACTGTAACTCTAAAGGCAGGAAAAGCTTTAGTTTTACACTAATCAAGAGATCCAGCTAGGTCCAGTCAGTTGATTGATTCCTGTTTTAGCCAATAAGAATCTAAGTTTCACTTTTTTTCTCGATAATACTGACTCCATTAAAATAAATATATAAAAATAATAATATATTTTTGTGCTGCTTCTGGCTTGTAGCATCAGCACTAACTACTAGTCTTAAAGTGAAGGTCAATTTCGATGAATTACTGCCCGGTTTTTAATAATCCTATTAAAAACAAGGGCACTTTAATTAATCAAAATTGACATTTAACTTGTTTTCTTCAAAAACTTACCTTTTAATCCTTAAAAGCCGCTGCATCGCTTCCTCCGCCCGTTGCAAGCCCTCTTCGGCGGTCCAAAATGACGAATCCGGCTTCCTCCAATCACGGTGTTGCCTCAGGCTATGATTCCCCCGGGGTGGAAGCCGTGATTGGAGGAAACCGGATTCGTTATTTCTGACGTATGGAGAGGCTTCCAATGACCGGGGAAATCGCTGGAGTGGCTGTCAGAATTAAAAGGTAAGTTTTTGAAGAAAACAAGTAAAATGTCAATTTTGATGAATTAAAGTTCCCTTGTTTTTAATAGGATTATTAAAAACCGGGCACTAATTCATCAAAATTTACCTTTACTGTAAGCCCAAATAGATTTTCATTAAATATTTAATTCTAAAAGACCCCATGGCATCTATTTATCAAGCTGTCAACTTACCTGCATTCAACGGCACCAATACGCTCGCCTAAGATCGCCTAACATCGCTGCCGCGGACCTGAATACATTCTCCAAAATTACCAAAAAAGCCACTATATTAAATTTATTAACCCCTAAACCTAAGTCTAACCCTAACACCCCCTAACTTAAATATAATTTAAATAAATATAAATAAATATTCCTAGCATTAAATAAATTATTCCTATTTAAAACTAAATACTTATCTGTAAAATAAACCCTAAGACTAACTAATAGTTACATTGTATCTAGCTTAGGTTTTATTTTTATTTTACAGGCAACTTTGTATTTATTTTAACTAGGTAGAATAGTTATTAAATAGTTATTAACTATTTACTAACTACACAGTTAAAATAAATACAAATATACCTGTAAAATAAAACCTAAGTTACAATTACACCTAACACTACACTATAATTAAATTAATTCCCTAAATTAACTACAATTAAATAAAATTAAATAAAATTATCTAAAGTACAAAAAACCAAACACTAAATTACAGAAAATAATAAAAACATTACAAGATTTTTAAACTAATTATACCTAAACTAATCCTCCTAACAAAATAAAAAAGCCCCCCCAAAATAAAAAAGCCCTACCCTACACTAAATTACAAATAGCCCTTAAAAGGGCCTTTTGCGGGGCATTGCCCCAAAGTAATCAGTTTTTTTACCTGTAAAAAAAGTACAAATCCTCCCCAACATTAAAACCCACCACCCACACAACCAACCCTACTCTAAAACCCACCCAATACCCCCTTAACCCCTTAATGACCACAATGTACTCTGTATGTCACTGGTCGTTAAGGGTTTTTTCAGGACATAATAGCACAAGTCTAGCAAGAACACACTATTAATGCACTCCCTCCAGCAGGCTTTGTGGAATAGAGCCGTCTCAACGCTGGTGGCAAGACCGCGCTATAAAACAATCAAGTCCCAAAAAAAGGCCAGTGACATACAGGGTACGTCGCTGGTCCTTAAGGGGTTAAAAAAAACTAACACTAACCCCTTGAAGATCACCCTACCGTGAGAAGTCTTCACCCAACCGGGCCAAAGTCCTCAACGAAGCCGGGCGAAGTGGTCCTCCAGACGGGCAGAAGTCTTCATCCAAGCCGGGCAGAAGTCTTCATCCACACGGCATCTTCTATCTTCATCCATCCAGCGCGGAGCGGCTCCATCTTCAAGACATCCGACGCGGAGCATCCTCTTCATCCGGAGTCTTCTTGAACAATGACGGGTCCTTTAAGTGATGTCATCCAAGATGGCATCCCTTCAATTCCGATTGGCTGATAGAATTCTATCAGCCAATCGGAATTAAGGTAGGAAAAATCCTATTAGTTGATGCAATCAGCCAATAGGATTGAAGTGTTTAGACTCGGGGTACATGTTAGGGTGTTAGGTGTAAACGTTACCATAGGAATCAATGGGATATCGGGCTGCAGCGAACATGAGCTTTCGCTGCTTTCAGACTCCCATTGATTCCTATGGCATCCGCCGCCTCCAGGGCGGCAGATTGAAAATCAGGTACGCTGAGCCGGAATAGTGCCGAGCGTGCCTGGTAGACATTTGATAACTAGCAAAAGTAGTCAGATTGTGCCGAATTTGCATTCGGAACATCTGTAGTGACGCAAGCATCGATCTGTGTCAGACTGAGTCCGGTGGATCGTATGTTGCGTCACAAAATTCTACTTTTGCCGGTCTGTAGAGTTTGATAAATAAGGGGAATCAGGCTCGCCACAAATACACTGTGGAATTCCAGTGTATTTGCGGTTGACGGCTTGATAAATGGATGCCCATGGCTGGATGAAATGGATAAAATATTTATCTTTCTTTTTTCTTTTTTTTGTGAAGAACAATCAATCTAAACCAAATGTTTTATGCCTGGTGTCTTCATTTTGTAAATCCATTTTATGTTTTATTGAAATGAAATGTTTAGAGTGTCAGGACAAAATATAGCCTGTCTTGACAAGGTATTATGTTTTATAAAAAAAAAAAGCAAATTAATTATACCTCTCAAAAATTAATTTTAATAGTATTTTTTTAACTAGACACCTGAAAAATATGATGACAACACTCATGTTTGTCCATATCCAAAATAGGCCATTTATTTTGTTTCAGTTGGCTATATTGTTTACACTTAAATAAAGTGCTATATGTAATTTCCCACTGATCCTAAACCCATTTACATTTGAACGCTCATACACTATTACCAATTTCTGCTTATTAATGACTTGCACTATTATCCTTTTCTAGATCTTCATAAAACTCTTTCATATATTTTCTTCCTTTGATCTCTCATCAATTGCCTTCTTTTTTTCCTGTTCCATGCCCTAAAGGGAAGAATTAAACCTAGGTTATTATTTTTTTCTGAAGGACTTAAGATGCTTCTTCCCAACCATAATAGTCCTGTTAGCTCCATGGAACCCAGTGGAGTAAGGAATTTTTCTAATTTCAGATCTCAAAAGGTCATAGGGACATCAAGACAATAAAAGAGACTTGGTTACACATCGAAACCCTCTCCCACAGTCTTTAACCTTACCTTGGTGCTTAAAGGGGCAGTCCAACTTTGGAATTTTAATTGTGGATATCAACTCCTATTTTTAACTGCTTGAATCTCAGGACAATATACGAGTGTGCTTAGTATATAGAAATCAAAATTTGCACATCCCCAGAACTGCACCGGCAGGTTTTTAGGACAATTTCTCTTCATTACTATTGATACATGCTCTCTGTGGCAGCCAAAAGAATAAAGTTCTTAGAGAGACATTAGTATGAAATTATAATTATTATTATGAAATATTTTATATCCCTGACTAAATGTCTGATTGTGTAGGGAAAAAAAAAACACTTTTATTTTTAAATGCTGTTTTCATGAAGAGATTACCGGGTATGTTTTATTGTTTACATCATTTAATAGATATATTTGTTTTATGTATGTGTTGTGACACCCTTGACTTAAAAGTAAGATATGGTTAAAGGGACAGTCTAGACAAAATTAAACTTTCATATTTCAAATAAGGCATACAATTTTAAACAACTTTCCAATTTACTTTTATCATCAAATTAGCTTTGTTCTTTTGGTATTCATTTGTGAAAGCTAAACCTAGGTAGGCTCAAACTGATTTCTAAACAGTTGAAACCACCTCTTATCTCAGTGGCAGTTGTTCACAGTTAGACAGTACTAGTTCATGTGTGTCATATAGATAACAATGCGCTCACTCCCATGGAGTTATTTAGGAGTCAGCACTGACTGGCTAAACAAAAACTGAGATAAGGGGCAGTCTGCAGATGCTTAGAAACAAGGTAATCACAGAGGTAAAAAAGTATATTAATATAATCCTGTTGGTTATGCAAAACTGGGGAATGGGTAGTAAAGGGATTGTCTATCATTTTAAACAATACAAAATTTCAAGTAGACTGTCCCTTTAAAAATGAAATTCCTTTTTGCATATTATAAGAGAAAGAGGGACTAGCAAATCTGCAGTAATTAGTGCTTACCCTGCACCTAATCATTCTGGTTAGGACATACAAATACGATTATGATATGCTTTGCTTCCATCCACTTGAAACATGGATTTGTTAGCATTAGTACTATATGCTGTTCTCAGACAGCTTAGAAAACATAGCCTTGGTTATAAATACACGGCAATAAAACCCACACACAATAATTGACTGCTCTGGATACTTTCACACTAATTTATAGCCACTAAAAAAATATTTTTCTACAGTTTTATATAGTGAGTTATTCTGTGGGAAAGCTGCTATGTGTAACTGCTTTACTGAGCAAAAATCACAGTAATTGTATACATTTGGTTATGGTGATTTGCAAATGTAAATTAAATAAATGAAAAAGGGGACACAATAACTATATTACTCTCACTGTATTATTAGTACTATTATCCTCAACCCTAAACCAATTTGTTTGAATGTAACTGTTTGAGATATAAAAAAAGTAAATTTTTAATCTCCTTAAATGGTTCAATTTTAATAGAATATCCTTAAGAAATTATACCACCCAAACAGTTGTATAGAGAATTTTCTTACAGCTGGTGGATGTGCTTTTTAAATGGCAAATGACTTCCGTCTTTATAAAATATTGCCCTGAGGCCAGAAGTAAGGAGACCGGTGTAAGGTACAGAGTCTGTGCTGTCCAACTGCACAACCTGGGGGTTCCTGGAGAAGCCATTAAAGAGACAGCAGTAAACACCTGTAATTACAACATTTTTCTGCAGTCTTTCAATAGATTAACATATCAGCAGAGTCTGTACCTTATTAGAATAGATTAGCACCTTGTATGATGCAGTTGTGGTTCAATGGTCAAACTCTACTCACCACTTTGCTTATTTGGAGGAGCTAACCTGGACCTGAGTATGTAGATTAACACAATATGTAGATTAACACAATCTCCATTATCTTGCTTCAGAAGAAAAAAAATAGGTAACAAATTGCAAATTAGGGATAGATATGTGGCAAGGTAAGGCTTGTGAACTGCCTTTCCGTTTTCAAGACTGGAAAATCCAATTACATAAAATGACAGGGAAAGGGGCAAAATAATAAGGAACGTATATTGCAAAGATGTTTTACTATGTATAATTAAGCATTTTATATTACAATATTTAAAGGGACATGAAACCCAAAAATGTAACTTCATGATTCAGATAGATTATACATTTGTATGCAACTTTCTAATTTACTTCTGTTATCAATTTTGCTTCATTCTCTTTTGTTAAAGAAACAGCAGTGCATTCCTAAGAGCTAGCTGCACATATTTGTAAGCCAATGAAAATGGACATATATGTTCAGTCACCAATCAGCAGCTAGCTCCAAGCTCTAGAGCCTAGCTAGATATGCTTTTCAACAAAGGATACAAAGAGAATTAATCAAATTAGATAATAGAAGTAAATTGGAAAGTTGTTTAAAATTGTATTCTCTATCTGAATAATGAAAGAAAATGTTTAGGGTTCATGTCCCTTTAAGTATGCACTGTCCCTTTAATAGAACATTAAACACAAATATAATTTATCTTCATTATTTATTTTGCTATCTTTTAAAGAATTTAACTTAAATGTTGGCTTTACCACTGAGCCTAGAGAGGCTAGAGTGCAGGCAGCATTTTTAACTCAATGTTATACACAGTGATTGCTGGATAAGTCCCAGATCTAATTTATATTTGTCCCTAACTAACAACTGAGAAAATGAAAAGTTAAACAGGGCGCAGGGTGCGGCATCAATATCACGGGCCCACATTAGGAATAGCGCACTATCTGGTTTTACATGTCCATGGTTAAAAAGAAATACTAGAGAATATGTAGAGCATCTGACATCCTTTAGTGTGCCATCTACTTTAAATGGGTAGTGCAGTCGAGCTAAATATCACTCACATTAATTTGTAAATTATGTGTTACACTCGAGCACAACACAAAACAGAGCTAAAAAAGCTAGTGCGACTGCAGATCTAAAGTTAAAGGGACACTGAAACCAAATTTTTTCTTTTGAAATTCAGATAGAGCATGCAATTTTAAGCAACTTTCTAAATTACTCCTATTATCAATTTTTCTTTGTTCTCTTGCTATCATTATTTGAAAAAGAAGGCATCTAAGCTTTTTTTGGTTTCAGCACTCTGGACAGCACTTTTTTATTGGTGGATGAATTTATCCACCAATCAGCAAGGACAACCCAGGTTGTTCACCAAAAATGGGCCGGCATCTAAACTTACATTCTTGCATTTCAAATAAAGATACCAAGAGAATGAAGAAAATTTGATAATAGGAGTAAATTAGAAAGTTGCTTAAAATTTCATGCTCAATCTGAATCACGAAAGAAAAATTTTGGTTACAGTGTCCCTTTAAGTGTTAGGGTTACAATAAAAATATTACTAAACACATGTAAAACATATTAAAATAAAGTATTACTAATATATATTCATACCAAAATTAATTTTATATATATATATATATATACACAAACAAAACACTTGCACTCTGGTCATTTCACAGTTAAAGATTACTTTTGAAATGACCAAAGTGTGCAAGTTTTTTGTTCATATCTATTTAGGCTCACTAGCACCCTGGCACTGGCAGTTGCTTGATGGAGTGAGAGTGCGCATATATATATATATATATATATATATATATATATATATATATATATATATATATATATATATAATATATATATATATATATATATATATATATACTGTATGTGTGTGTGTGTGTGTGTGTATTGAAATAAATGTTTAAAAAGTGATTTAAATTGATATGGTATATCATAAGGACTGAAAGGTTTTATTTTACATACATATACAGTATATATATATATATATATATATATATATATATATATATATATATCCTTGACAAAAGCCAAAATGGAGGTTGAAACGTTGGAATAAACACATAATGTTTGCAAAAGAAAGAGCTGTGTCTTTATGATTCATATATATATATATATACACACACATCTATCTACCAATCTATCTATTATCTATCTATTCATAATATAGAAATATAGAGATATTATATTTATATACAGTATATATTAATATATTAACATGTTCTGCTGAATAAAGAACAATTGCCTAGATTACGAGTTTTGTCGGTAAAGACCTTTTTTTTCCAGCGCACCCTTAAGACAACGCTGGTATTACGAGTTTTCTGAATGGCTGCGTTAGCCTCAGAAAAGTGAGCGTTGAGCCAACTTTAGCTCCACTTCAACCCTCAATACCAGCGTTACCTACGGTAGCGGTAAGCTGGAAAAACGCGCTTGTGCACGATTTCCCCATAGGATACAATGGGGCTGAACTGGCTGAAAAAAAAACTAACACCTGCAAAAAAGCATCGTTCAGCTCCTAACGCAGCTCCATTGTTTCCTATGGGGAAACACTTTCTAAGTCTACACCTAACACCCTAACATGAACCCCGAGTCTAAACACCCCTAACCTTACACTTATTAACCCCTAATCTGCCGCCCCCTCTATCGCTGACACCTACATTATATTATTAACCTCTAATCTGCCGCTCCGGACAACGCCGCCACCTACATTATAGCTATGAACCCCTCACCTACCTACACTTGTTAACCCCCTCATCTGCCGACCGGACATCGCCACCACTATAATAAATGTATTAACCCCTAAACCACCGCACTCCCGCCTCGCAAGCACTATAATAAATTTTATTAACCCCTAATCTGCCGCCCCCAACGTCGCCGCTACTATAATAAAGTTATTAACTACTAAACCTAAGTCTAACCCTAACCCTAACACCCCCCTAACTTAAATATAATTTAAATAAAACAAAATAAATTTACTATAATTAAATAAATTATTCCTATTTAAAACTAAATACTTACCTATAAAATAAACCCTAATATAGCTACAATATAACTAATAATTACATTGTAGCTATTTTAGGATTTATATTTATTTTACAGGCAACTTTGTATTTATTTTAACTAGGTACAATAGCTATTTAATAGTTAATAACTATTTTATAGCTACCTAGTTAAAATAATTACAAAATTACCTGTAAAATAAATCCTAACCTAAGTTACAAATACACCTAACACTACACTATCAATAAAATAATTAAATAAATTAACTACAATGATCTAAACTAAAATAAAATTAAATTAACTAAACTATATTAAAAAAAAAACACTAAATTACAAAAAATAAAAAAATATTACAAGAATTTTAATCTAATTACACCTAATCTAAGCCACCTAACAAAATAAAAAAGCCCCCCAAAATAATAAAATTCCCTACCCTATACTAAATTACAAAAGTAATCAGCTCTTTTACCAGCCCTTAAAAGGGCTTTTTGCGGGGCATTGCCCCAAAGTAATCAGCTCTTTTACCTGTAAAATAAAATACAAGACCCCCAAACATTAAAACCCACCACCCACACTCCCCTACTCTAAAACCCACCTGATCCCCCCTTAAAAAAAAACTAACACTACCCCATTGAAGATCACCCTACCTGGAGCCGTGTTCAACCAGCCCAGCACCGATAGGCCAGAAGTGGACATCCGGAGCGGCAGAAGTCTTCATCCGATCGGGGCAGAAGAGGTCCTCCATCCAGCAGAAGTCTTCATCCAGACGGCATCTTCTATCTTCATCCATCCGGCGCGTAGCGGGTCCATCTTCAAGACATCCGACGCGGAGCATCCTCTTCTTCCCGACGACTAACGACGAATGAAGGTTCCTTTAAATGACATCATCCAAGATGGCGTCCCTCGAATTCCGATTGGCTGATAGGATTCTATCAGCCAATCGGAATTAAGGTAGGAAAAATCCGATTGGCTGATGTAATCAGCCAATCGGATTGAAGTTCAATCCGATAGGCTGATTGGATCAGCCAATAGAATGCAAGGTCAATTATATTGGCTGATCCAATCAGCCAATCGGATTTTTCCTACCTTAATTCTGATTGGCTGATAGAATCCTATCAGCCAATGGGAATTCGAGGGACGCCATCTTGGATGATGTCATTTAAAGGAACCTTCATTCGTCGTTAGTCGTCGGGAAGAAGAGGATGCTCCGCGTCGGATGTCTTGAAGATCAACCCGCTCCGCGCCGGATGGATGAAGATAGAAGATGCCGTCTGGATGAAGACTTCTGCTGGATGGAGGACCTCTTCTGCCCCGATCGGATGAAGACTTCTGCCGCTCCGGATGTCCACTTCTGGCCCATTGGTGCCAGGCTGGGTTAACACAGCTCCAGGTAGGGTGATCTTCAATGGGGTAGTGTTAGGTTTTTTTAAGGGGGGATCGGGTGGGTTTTAGAGTAGGGGTGTGTGGGTGGTGGGTTTTAATGTTTGGGGGGGGGTCTTGTATTTTATTTTACAGGTAAAAGAGCTGATTACTTTGGGGCAATGCCCCGCAAAAAGCCCTTTTAAGGGCTGTTAATTGAGCTGATTACTTTTGTAATTTAGTATAGGGTAGGGAATTTTATTATTTTGGGGGGCTTTTTTATTTTATTAGGGGGTTTAGGATTAGGTGTAATTAGATTAAAATTCTTGTAATATTTTTTTATTTTTTGTAATTTAGTGTTTGTTTTTGTAATATAGTTTAGTTAATTTAATTGTATTTTAGTTTACATCATTGTAGTTAATTTAATTATTTTATTGATAGTGTAGTGTTAGGTGTATTTGTAACTTAGGTTAGGATTTATTTTACAGCTAATTTTGTAATTATTTTAACTAGGTAGCTATTAAATAGTTATTAACTATTTAATAGCTATTGTACCTTAGTTAAAATAAATACAAAGTTGCCTGTAAAATAAATATAAATCCTAAAATAGCTACAATGTAATTATTAGTTATATTGTAGCTATATTAGGGTTTATTTTATAGGTAAGTATTTAGTTTTAAATAGGAATAATTTATTTAATTATAGTAAATTTATTTTGTTTTATTTAAATTATATTTAAGTTAGGGGGGTGTTAGGGTTAGACTTAGGTATAGTGGTCAATAACTTTATTATAGTAGCGGCGACGTTGGGGGCGGCAGATTAGGGGTTAATAAAATGTATTATAGTGTTTGCGAGGCAGGATTATGGCGGTTTAGGGGTTAATACATTTATTATAGTGGCGGCGATGCCCGGTCGGCAGATATGGGGTTAATAAGTGTAGGTAGGTGGCGGCGACGTTGGGGGCGGAAGATTAGGGGTTAATATTTGTTGGTAGGTTGCGGCGATGTGGGGGCGGCAGATTAGGTGTTAATACAATTTATTATAGTGTTTGTGAGGCGGGATTACGGCGGTTTAGGGGTTAATACATTTATTATAGTGGCGGCGATGTCCGGTCGGCAGATTAGGGGTTAATAAGTGTAGGTAGGTGGCGGCGACGTTGGGGGTGGCAGTTTAGGGGTTAATAAATATAATATAGGTGTCAGCAATGTTAGGGACAGCAGATTAGGGGTTCATAGGGATAATGTAGGTGGCGGCGATGTCCGGTCGGCAGATTAGGGGTTAAATAATTTTATTCTAGTGTTTGTGATGTGGGGGGCCTCGGTTTAGGGGTTCATAGGTAGTTTATGGGTGTTAGTGTACTTTGTAGCACTTTAGTTAAGAGCTTTATGTTCCGGCGTTAGCCCATAAAACTCTTAACTACTGACTTTTAAATGCAGTAGGAGTCTTGGAGGTAGAGGCTGTACCGCTCACTTTCTCCAAGACTTGTAATACCAGCGTTAGCCAAATCCCATTAAAAAGATAGGATACGCAATTGACGTAAGAGGATTTGCGGTAGCCTCGAGTCGCGGAAAAAAAGTGAGCGGTACACCTGTACCTGCCAAACTCGTAATACCAGCTGGCGTTAAAAGGCAGCGTTAGGACCCCTTAACGCTGCTTTTTAAGGCTAACGCAGAACTCGTAATCTAGGTGAATGCTATTTAAAATATTTATTAGCACACTTAGACTTAGTGTACCATCATGTTAGCGCTCAAGTGAAAGCCAGAACACAGTTTTGTAGTGCACCCCATGGAAATCTGTGAGGTGAGGGATTTAGCCTCGATATCGGACCTACAGATGTTAGCGCTCCTGATGCTTTTGCTCAAGGGCTACATTGTTACATGCAACTTGTAATATGAGTGCAAGAATAAGAGCACTATTGATTTAACTTGAGTGGTATTAGCTATCGACAGCACTAATATTTTTGCACTCCACTTGTAATATGAGCCATAATACATTTCTGTGTGTGTCTCTTTAACTAACTTTTGTTGGTTCTCACAGGTTTCCCAAAAGGAAATTGGGACCTAAAAAAAGAAAAAAGGAACTGCTATCCAGTTCAGTATAATTGTGAGGTATTGTTACAGCCCCAAACTGCATAATGTATAATAAGTTATATCCAGAGGGTTTCACTTGTATGGACTTTTGCTTCAAAAGGACTATGGAATACCGTATAAACATCTTTAATTCTTTGCACCACAAAATAAATTACAAAGTACAATCATTGGGGCATATTTAACAATGTGCGAGCAGACATAATACGAAGTAGCGTATCATGTCCACTGCACATCGATACGCTGTCGGCATTTATCATTGCACCAGCCGTTAGCAGGGGGTGTCAATCAACCCAATCGTATTCGATCAGGTTGATTTCTGTCCGCGGCCTCAGAGCAGGCGGACAAGTTATGGAGCAGTGGTCTTTAGACTGCTGCTTCATAACTTCTTCATAACTTCTGTTTCCGGCGAGCCTAAACAAGGGGCATCAAGCTCCATACGGAGTTTGATAAATATGCCGGATTATCTTACTTACATACACACTAGTCTGGGTGGCTGCCAATATGTTATAGACAAAAGTATAATCTTCTTCATAAGCCAAACAAGATACATATTTCTTGACCCCTTTATTTCAGACTCCAGACTAGATACATATGATCCTGCCAGCCTCTTTTTACCTGGTATATGTTATGCCAAGTCTCTATTCATAAACATTGCCCCCCTAGCACACACTTAAATCAAATATATGCCACATCAGATTTCTTATAAAAGCATGGCCTCCTGTACTTCCTTATGTCATTTATAAGTCCCATCAGAACTCTGATTATCAGCATGCCCCCCATGCCATTTATATGCCACATCAGACCTATGGTAATAAACATGCCATCTTGGAACCCATTTAAATGCCACAACAGACTTCTGACTTTACACAGCCGTCTGCACTCTTTTATGCCAGTTATAGCCATTGTACCTCTGCACTCCCTTTAGCCAGATATATACCTCATTAAATCCAGAATACTAAGCTCAACCGACTTGTACCCCGTAAAATATTGTTTTTTATAGTTATACTATCCAATATTTCCTGGTGCTATCTTTTATGGCAGGCTTCATCTGAGTCAGAGAGATGAGAGGGCAGACGTTTAGTTGTGCCATGGGCGGAGTCATGATGAGTGGGGAAGGTTCAAGTGGGATGGTCCAAGTGTCTACCTGGTTTCACTTTAGAAATCAGGGTTTATTTAACCCAGAGATAAGGACTGCAGGGCAGCGTTCCCAAAGCATCACAATCACATAATATAAGGGCCAGTTGGAATCACTGATTTATATGCCATAACAGACTGCACCACCTTATATACTACATAAGATCTCTTATTATAGGCATTGGCTTTTTTATCATAAGCAGGGCCTCCTGCTTATCCATATTTATCTTCTGATACCCCTATCACCTTCTACTTAAACATGTGGAGAAAGAAGGGAGAAAGAATACAGAAGGCAGTTTTATGTCTGACTGCCACAGATTCTACAGCTAGGTAGTTGCGTTTAAAGAACACTGCAATTAACAGCACTGCTGCTATGAAGGGGGAAGCAGGTGATAAAAAAAGAAACGCAAAGCTTAAAGGGACATAAAACTTTTTCTTTCATGATTCAGATAGAGAATACAATTTTAAACAACTTTCTAATTTACTTCTATTATCTAATTTGTTTCATTCTCTTGGTATCATTTGTTGAAGTAGCAGTAATGCACTAATGGTTTCTAACTGAACTCATGGGTGAGCCAATCACAATTAATATATATATGCAGCTACCAATCAACAGCTAGAACCTATGTTCTCTGCTACTCCTGAGCTTTCCTAGATAAAGCTTTCAGCAAAGAATAACAAGAGAAGGAAGCAAATTAAATAATAGAAGTAAACTGTAAAGTTGTTTAAAATTGTATTCTCTATCTGAATAATGAAATCATTTTTTGGCTTTCATTTCCCTTTAATTGTGTGTCACTTCTTTCAGCTTCCTAAGGCAACTGTTTGGTTTGCATTGCTGTCAACATTTCGAGCATCCATAGAAGGATATTTGTTCACTTGAAGTCAGTTTCAAAGTTTACTGCTGTGCCTAATATATACTATGATGGCATTCCCTCCTGTGAATGTTAGTGATACATGCACATTTACCTGCTTAGTTTTCTAGAAATATGTGTACTGGTTCCCAGCTTTTGACTCTACACTCCCATCTAGACTGCATACTCTCGGGAGTAGGGAATTGTAAATCCTCTGTAGCAATCTGCCTTCCCTTTCCTGATATTATTTATTGTACCCAGTGTATAGCACTGCATAATTTATTGTGCATTACAAATAATAATAATACTAATAACACAGTCCTTATTTTTCCTCTTTGCCTAAATCTAATAAAATACAATATAAAAGGAGAAAGATTGTGAGTTGTCATCTTAGCTTTCTTTTAGAGTAGAATTTCCCAAACTTGGCAGGTTCTTAAAAATAAAAAAATAAAAAGGCATTTAGGGCCAAATCTGGCCCTAAATGCCTTTTTATTTTTTTATTTTTAAGAACACTTGTAATCACAAATGGAGCACTAAATATAGCTTTCGAGAAAAAAAACAATTATCGCTCCACTAAGTAATACCCATGAACGCTAATGTGCACTGGTATTACAAGTTGAGCGCGAGGTCGCATTCACATTGCTAGGAAGCATTGCGCTTATGACAGCGCACTTCCATAGGCTCCAATGGGAGACTCATTCTCATGCCATAAGGCACGGCATAAGTACTCGCGCAGCGCAGGGGATAAGTAGTGCAATGATGGCAGCAAAGCGTAAATATATATGTATATAAGCATATACATAAATATTTACTGGGAACATACAGTTCCCATAGACCGCAATGTAAAGGCACTTTTCAGTGCCGTTTTTTTCTAACACCCCACACCTGCTCCCTTTAAAGCAAAAATATATCACACTTGATGTTGGGGGCATTTTGGGGAGATTTATAAAATTAACCAGAGATCTGATCTCTGGTTAATTTTATAAGTGCTAATTGCTACCTCTAGCTCGCGGTAGCAATTACCAGCCACTTGTAATGGCTGGTTATTTATTGCGCTCCCGCAATCAGGCAAATTTGCCCGCTTGCGGGTACGTGATACATTAACGCTCCACTTGTAATCTAGCCCTTAATGGACTAAGGGAGATATGAATAACAAAACTGTTCTTCCAGGAGACATGCCACCTCGTTACAAGAGAGCATCTGCATGAGCACGGCTATGTTTTTTTACGTTGTCTACTCACGTTCATTTGGATAAAATATCTATACAAACATTTTTTTATAAAAAGAGATTGCAAAAGTGACATTAAATCATTATTTGTTGTTCTGTAATCAGAACTGCAGACAGTACCACTGCTTTCAATTTGGCAAGATTTTCTTTAAAAAGTCTAAAGTGCATGCAGCAGTAGCAACAAAAACAGGAAGTCAGTGTTTATGCGCAGTTTCCAAATGTACCAGCCAAAATATAACAATCCATGAAGCCCAAGTTATGTGAAAGGGAAGAAAAAATGCTAAATTCTTGAGATCATAAAAGGGTAATTAATCACAAATTCCGTTTACGGGCTGCTGGATTGTACATTTCCTTTTCACTGAAGATCTGGATCAAGGACAAATCAAATGCCAAAGCAAAATGCATTGTTTTTGGATGCAACGAGAAAATGTGTAGTTAAATGGGATTACCAATATCATGCATAGGATATGGGTCTCTTCATGAGTGTGAAGTCTTTTTCTGGCTAGGGAACCAATAGCTCTGATATAAGAGTTTATTTTAAAAATCCACTTATCACATTTAAGTACCTTAAATGGACTGTAAAAATAATATATTTGTAAGCAGAAATATGGTTTCCCTAAAATATCAGTTAGATTTATTATTTTTAAGAAGTTTCTTTGCCTTATAAAAAAATAATCTTGTACTTTCACAAGTCAGCTGCCAGTTCACTTCCTTTTCATCTGTGTGTTCAGCAATCCTTAATTCCTAAACATTAAGTGGACATAAAACACCAGATAAATAATAGAGAATCACATTCAAAGCTAAAAATAGCATGGTAATAATATGCAGATGTATTTTTTAAATATATTTGTTATATAAATATTGATAAATTTCCATAAAGTGTAAGTGAGCATAAAGCAATGAGCTCCCATGTTGTAACCTAGGTTTACTTCAGTTATAAATAGGTCACTAGAGTGTGTAGCCAATGACACTCTGGTATATAGCAGGGTTAAAGGGACATTAAACACTTTGAGATGGTAATATAAAATGATAAATCATATATATATATAAAAAAACTCTGAAATATACTTTCATAATTTATTTTTGTCTCCTTTTTTTGTCTCCTTTTCCTGTAATTCCATTCTAAAATTGTGAGCTTTTCATTTCCTGTTAGAAATGGAAGTTAGAATTGGAAGGGCAGCGGCAGAACACTGTCATAATCCACACAGCCACTGTCCCTAAATGGCTACAGCAGAGAAGGTTTCATAGACAATAAAACTTTACACTTATTTTGTCAATATTTAAACAGCTAATGAAACATTAAAAAAGACATCTACATGTTATTGTCAGACTAATCTTTCTTTTGAATGCATCATTCTATCTAGCACTTGTTTAGTGTTTAATCTCCCTTTAAGTCTGAAGTCTATACTTCCACTTCTATCAGGAAGCCCACAATTTTAAGAGTTAGCTTACTGGAAAAGTGGGAAAATAAATAATGAAAGTATATTGCAGATGATTACTAAACATAATAAAACATTTTATAGTACAATGTTAAGGTGTTCAATCCCTTTAAAGACATTTAATTTTCAATCAGTAACTATGGTCCCAATTATCTAAACGTTGTTAGCAATGCAAGAAATATCATATGATCTTCGCATGGACACTTAGGGGCATATTTATCAAGCTCTGAATGGAGCTTGATGCCCCGTGTTTCTGGCGAGCCTACAGGCTCGCCAGAAACAGCAGTTATGAAGCAGCGGTCACAAAGACCGCTGCTCCATAACTTGTCCGCCTGCTCAGAGCAGGCGGACAGACATCGCCGGAAATCAACCCGATCGAGTACGATCGGGTTGATTGACACCCTCTGCTGGCGGCCTATTGGCCGCGAGTCTGCAGGGGGCGGCGTTGCACCAGCAGCTCTTGTGGTGCAATGCTGAATACGGTGAGTGTATTGCTCGCCGTATTCAGCGAGGTCTGGCGGACCTGATCTGCACTGTCGGATCAGGTCCCCCAGAGTTTCATAAATAGGGGCCTTAGGCTGCCGCCTCACATACAGCTACGAGTTTGGCGTTATGAGTGAAAAAGCAGCATTATGGCCCATAACGCTTCATTTTCCCTAACGCTGCTATTACAAGTCTTTTCGGTATAGGTGTACCACACACCTTTTAGCCTGTCACGCAACGTCAGTTCCGCACTTTTAATAAAATCCTTTTGCAATGGGACTCCCATAGCACCGGTATTACGAGTTTACCTTGGAGGCCAAAAAGTGAGCGGTACACTCTATAACCACAAGATCCGTAACTCCATCTAAAGTCAGTAGTTATGAGTTTTACTTTACAAAGCTGTACCATAAAACTCATAACTAAAGTGTTAAAAAGTAGACCCTCCCGCATAGCAAACACTATAATAAATTTATTAACCCCTAATCTGCCGCTCTGGACATTGCTGCCACTATTAAAATGTATTAACCCCTATTCTGCCGCTCCCCGACATTGTTGCCACTATAATAAACCTATTAACCCCTAAACCCCCGCCCTCCCACATCGCAAACACTATTTAAATATAATTAACCCCTAATCTGCCGTCCGCCCACACTGCCGCTATAATAAACCTATTAAACTCCATATGAAGAGGATGCTCTGCGCCGGATGTTTTCGGGATGGACCCACTCCGTGCTGGATGGATGAAGATAGAAGATGCCATCTGGAGGAAGACTTCTTGCCGTCTGGATGAGGACATCTCCGCCTGGATGAAGATGGAAGATGCCGCCCGGATGAAGACTTCTTGCCACCTGGATGAGGACTTCTCCGGCTGGATGGATCCTATAAGCGGGACTTCAAGAACTGTAAGTGGATCGTCGGTGGTAAGTGTTAGGTTTTTTTAAAGTTTTTTTGGGTGGGTTTTATTTTTAGATTAGGGTCTGGGCATGTCAAAGAGCTGAATGCCCTTTTAAGGGCAATGCCCATACAAATGCCCTGTTCAGGGCAATAGGGAGCTTAGTTTATTTTATATAGGTTTTTTATTTGAGGGGGTTGGTTGGTTGGGTGGTGGGTTTTACTGTTCGGGGGGTGTTTGTATTTTTTTTTACAGGTAAAAGAGCTGATATCTTTGGGGCAATGCCCCACAAAAGGCCATTTTAAGGGACATTGGTAGTTTATTGTAGGCTAGGGTTTTTTTTTTTATGTTTTTTTTTTATTTTTATTTATTTTGATAGGGCTATTATATATTTTATTTTATTTTTGATCATTTGTTTCTTATTTTTTGTAATTTAGTGTTTGTTTTTTTATGTAATTTAGTTATTTTTATTTTTAGTAATTTTAGTGGGGGTTTTTTGTAATGTTAGGTTTTAGTGTAAGGCAGGTTAGGAAGTTTGTATTTATTTTAACTAGGTAGTTAGTAAATAGTTAATAACTATTTACTAACTAGTCTACCTAGTTAAAATAAATACAAACTTACCTGTAAAATAAAAATAAAACCTAAGCTAGCTACAATATAACTATTAGTTATATTGTAGCTAGCTTAGGTTTTATTTTACAGGTAAGTTTGTATTTTGTTTTAAATAGTTATTATTTAGTTAATAATTGTAACTTTAGTTTAGCAGTATTTTAATTATGTTAAAGTTAGGGGGTGTTAGGCCTAGGGTTACGTTAGGGTTAGGGTTACGTTAGGGTTAGGTTTAGGGGTTAATGGATTTATTTAGTGGTAGTGATCTGGGAAGCCAGAGGTTTAGGGGTTAATAACTTTAGTATAGTGGCAGCGACATCAGGAGCGGAAGATTAGGGGATAATAGTTTTATGTAGGTGGCGGCGATTTTGGGGGTGGCAGATTAGGGGTTAATAACTGTATGTAGATTAGGGGTTAATAACTGTATGTAGGTGGCGGCGATATCGGGGGCGGCAGATTAGGGGTTGATAACTTATGTAGGTGGCGGTGATATCGGGGGGCGGCAGATTAGGGGTTAATAACTGTATGTAGGTGGTGGCGATGTCGGGGGCAGCAGATTAGGGGTGTTTAGACTTGGGGTTTATGTTAGGGTGCTAGGTTTAAATTAACTTTTTATTTCCCCATAGACATCAATGGGGCTGCGTTACAGAGCTTTTCATTCCACCAGCCCCAGGCTTTTTTTTTGCCGGCTCTCCCCATTGATGTCTATGGGGAAATCGTGCATGGGCACGTCAAAGCAGCGCTTGATTTCGGTGCGGTATGGAGTTCAACGCAACCATATCGCCCGCACAAGCCTGCTTTTTAAAAACTCCTAATACCAGCGCTATAGGGAGGTGAAATAACGCCGCATTTGTGGTGGTCGTTAAAATCCCTATAGCGCTCAAAACTCATAATCTAGCTGTTTGTTCTCTAGGAAAAGGGGTTGAACCTGGATGTCCCTGCGAGTTGCAAGCTGAGTTCCATAGAATATAGTAAAGCTCTCTAGAATGCAGAATCTTGCAGGGGAGAGCGAATCTGACAGAGAGCACCTATCAATAAGAGCAACATTTTTTTAAGTACATTTTATTAGTTTCTAGTTTAGCTCTTTTTGCTTCAGTTTAATAAACGCAATGCGTATTTTGAAACAAACTTGCCAGCTTACATTCAATGAGAAAAAAACAGAAACTACAGATAAAACATTCTTAGAGAATATGATGACAGCTCGGAGAAAACTTCACAAACGCCAATTGAATGCCCCTGTTGAGCCCACTCGCAAAGTCTGTGAGACTCAGTTTACAAGAGAAATATAAAATACCCTTTACATTTTTACTTCTTTTTTATCATTTCAAATTTGCTATCGGAAATTACGTTTTATGTTAGTTATGTGTTTTACAATTTATGTTTTTTTCCACAAAAGTTAAACAAAATAATTATTTGCTACCATAGCATGGAGCATTTTTCTCTATGGGCTAGATTACGAGTAGAGCATAAATTTGCACTCCCTGGGTGCTTTATCTGCGCTTAACTTTTTTTTACCATTGCGCACCCAGTTGTGCACTTATTACAGGTCGCATCCTCACGCAGAAAAAAAGACTTTACAAAGTTGCGAATGTAGGATCGTATTCCCCCATAGACTTTAATGAAGCCTCATTTTGAACAAAAAAATTAGCAGCCTGCTCGCGCAAACACGAGCGCAGGAGTGCAATTAGATATATGTATGTATTTCTATATTTATGTATATCTGTATTTATATGTGTATATATGTCTATAAATACATATACACACATATACAGTAAATACATATAGACAAATGTATAGAAATGCATGCATATATATTTATATACATACATATATACACTCACCAGCCACTTTATTAACCCCTTAATGACCACAATGTACCCTGTATGTCACTGGTCGTTAAGGTTTTTTTTTAGGACTTAATAGCACAAGTCTAGCAAGAACACGCTATTAATGCCCTCCCTCCAGAAGGCTTTGTGGAATAGAGCAGTCGCAACGCTGGTGGCAAGACCGCGCTATAAAACAATCAAGTCCCAAAAAAAGGCCAGCGACATACAGGGTACGTCGCTGGTCCTTAAGGGGTTAAGTACACTTGTTCAATTGCTTGGTAACACATATTGCTAAATTAAAAGAGAGAAGTGTTCAACCTGGGAACAAACTATAGCATAATAGCTTGTTCTATGGCTAGTTACCACCCAAGAAGCAGCCTCTTTTTGCTCAACATGTGCCTTTCACAGAGAAGAACTTTCCTGTAGCATATCAGTCTGATCCTGACTTAACAGTGCAGTCCAGCCCACGAAATACCAGGCAAAACCCCAGACGTACGTTTAGGCCTAGTGTGGGCCTCGTCAGTGAGGTGCAGCCATATCTCTCTAGGCACACTGAGCAACGAGTCCGTGTCTGGATTCACACATAAACACATAGTGCTAATCAGCCAATCACATGGCAGCAACTCAATGCATTTAGGCATCTAGACGTGGTGAAAAAGACTTGCTGAAGTTCTAAATGAGCATCAGAATGGGGAAGAAAGGGGGTTTAAGTGACTTTGAACATGGCATGGTTGTTGGTGCCAGACGGGCTGGTCTAAATATTTAAAAAAATGCTGCTCTACTGGGATTTTCACACATAACTATCTCTAGGGTTTACAAAGAAAGGTCCGAAAAAGAGAAAATATCAAGCGAGTGGCAGTTGTGTGGACAAAAATGCCTTGTTGATGTCAGAGGTCAGAGGAGAATGGGCAGACTCGTTTGAGATGACAAAAAGGCAACAGTAACTCAAATACATTACAACCAAGATATGCAGTATACCATATATGAATGAACAACACGTCAAACATTGAAGCAGATGGTCTACAGCAACAGAAGACCACACCAGGTGCCACTCCTCAGCTAAGAACAGGAAACTTAGGGTACAACTTGCACAGGCTCACTAAAATTAGACAATAGAAGATTGGAAAAACGTTATCTGATGAGTCTCGATTTCAGCTGCAACATTCAGATGGTAGGGTCAGAATTTGGCGTAAACAACATGAAAGCATGGATCCATCCTGCCTTGTATCAATGGTTCAGGCTAGTAGTTGTGGTGTAATGGTGTGGGGGATGTTTTCTTGGCACACTTTGGGCCCCTTAGTACCAATTGAGCATTGTTTAAATGCCAAGGCCTACCTGAGTAATGTTGCTGACCATGTCCATCCCTTTATGACTATAGTGTACCCATTTTCTGATGGCTACTTACAGCAAGATAATGCACCATGTCACAAAGCTCAAATCATCTCAAACTGGTTTCTTGGACATGGCAATGAGTTCACTGTACTCCAATGGCCTCCACAGTCACCTTTTGGATTTAGTGGAACGGGAGAGTCGCATTATGGATGTGCAGCTGACAAATCTGCAGCAACTGCGGGATGCTATCATGTCAATATGGACCAAAATGTCTGAGGAATTTTTCCAAACCCTGTTGAATCTATGCCATGAAGAATTAAGTCAGTTCTGAAGGTAAAAAGGGGTAGAAAAACCTGGTACTAGCAAGGTGTACCTTAATAAAGTGGCTGGTGAGTATATATATTTATACATGTGTTCCTATGGATCCCTTTGTAATACCACTTTTGGTCATTTTCTTTTTCTGACATCTCGTATCTTTGAGCCCTTATAGCTTTTTATTGCAATTTCTTTAAAAATATTTTTTATTAGATAGTGTTATTATGAGTGTAACGGTACATTTAAATCTATTTTTGAGGTGTTTTGTGAAACCTTTTTTGCATAATAGTTAACCAGGGCTCTGAAGTCACAGTAATCATACTAGTGTTTTTAACGATTGCGTTCATGCATTCACATTTATTTTCAACTTGTAATAGGGGTGAATTTTAACTTGTGTGCAAGTGACTACAAAAATCCAATTTTGCATGTGTGCAAACGATAGCTTGCCACTCGTAATCTAGCTGAGAGTGTTTAATACAAATTTTGATGCATTCACGTTTTTATGCGTAATTCAATTACACATAAAAAAAACTAGAAAACTAGAATTTCACAAAATAACTCCTACTTTTCAACTCTCCCATTTGATTTGACTCCTGTATTTCTTTTTCTAGTAGTTCAGAAACTCATGAATCCATGATTTCTGAGTCCTGACATCAACAAAACAGCAAAATTAAGCTAGTGGTTGATGCCTCATGATCATTTCTTATTTTGACAATCGAAAATCTAAAAAGACAAAGAGGCGCCCATGTGTGTATCAATCTTCAAAAAAATTGAAGGTTTAAGGTGCTGGGAACAAGGGTACTCACAATTGGTGAAAGCACTCTTTTGTGCTGATAGGGGCAGACTGACAACTCTCAGCGTGTCATCAAGCTGGTCTCCGGCAGCTCCAACATCAAGTCACAGGCACTGTTTTCTCCAATAATATCAACTTAAAAAGATTTTGCTTCTAGGTCCAAAGTTGTGTCATACCTAGCTTAGTTCCCCAGACTTTCCTTTAAGATCCAGGGAACACAAACTCTAGCGCTACACTCACCTCATTGGATTGAGGCTATACTTGTGAATATGTTTGCATCTATTTCTGATGTTCGCTACCATCTCCACGAAGCATTTCGAGTGAACTTTTTTTATTACTCAGCGGATTACTATATATATATATATATATATATATATATATATATATATATATACATATAACATTAACACAGGTGTGATGGAGCAGAAGAACACAGATCTAAACTACCCCACATGCTAGCATGTCCCTAAGCTGGCTAAAGTGAAACACAGTTCATATCTCCAGGCACTCAAGTGTCAACAGACACGCTCCGGATAGTGTAGACACAAAGCAATTCCTGAAACAATATTCCATAGGCTCCACTTAGTGTATCAAAACATGCCTAGGGTAGTGGCGACTTAATTAGCCTGTTTATTGTGATGCTGTGTAGCCAACAAATAGTGCTTACTGATACCCCATAGCAAGGATTCAGCCACAAAACTTGCCCTCCTAATCTTCCTAGTTAAAATAAATACAAATATACCTGTAAAATAAAACCTAACCAAAGTTAAAATTACACCTAACACTACACTATAATTAAATAAATTCCCTAAGCTAAATCCAATTAAATACAGTTAAATAAAATTATCTAAAGTACAAAAAAAACCCCACTAAATTACAGAAAATAATAAACAAATTACAAGATTTTTAAACTAATTACACCTAATCTAATCCCCCTAACAAAATAAAAAAGCCCCCCCAAAATAAAAAAGCCCTACACTACACTAAATTGCAAATAGCTCCTTAAAGGGCCTTTTGAGGGGCATTGCCCCAAAGTAATCAGCTCTTTTACCTGTAAAAAAATATTACAACCCCCCCAACATTAAAACCCACCACCCACACAACCAACCCTACACTAAAACCCACCCAATCCCCCCCTTAAAAAAAACTAACACTAACCCCTTGAAGATCACCCTACCGTGAGAAGTCTTCACTCAACCGGGCCGAAGTCCTCAACGAAGCCAGCAGAAGTGGTCCTCCAGACGGGCAGAAGTGGTCCTCCAGACGGGCAGAAGTCTTCATCCAGACGGCATCTTCTATCTTCATCCATCCGGCGCAGAGTGGCTCCATCTTCTAGACATCTGACGCAGAGCATCCTCTTCATCTGACGTCTTCTTGAACAATAACGGTTCCTTTAAGTGACGTCATGCAAGATGGTGTCCCTTCAATTCCTATTGGCTGATAGAATTCTATCAGCCAATCGGAATTAAGGTAGGAAAAATCCTATTGGCTGATGCACTCAGCCAATAGGATTGAAGTTCAATCCTATTGGCTGATCAAATCAGCCAATAGGATTGAGCTCGCATTCTATTGGCTGATTGAAACAGCCAATAGAATGCGAGCTCAATCCTATTGGCTGATTGGATCGGCCAATAGGATTGAACTTCAATCCTATTGGCTGATTGTATCAGCCAATAGTATTTTTCCTACCTTAATTCTGATTGGCTGATAGAATTCTATCATAAAATCAGAATTGAAGGGACGCCATCTTGGATGACGTCACTTAAAGGAACCGATATTGTTCAAGAAGATGTCGGATAAAGAAGATGCTCTGCGTCGGATGTCTAGAAGATGGGGCCGCTCCATGCCGGATGGATGAAGATAGAAGATGCCGTCTGGATGAAGACTTCTGCGCGTCTAGAGGACCACTTCTGCCCATCTGGAGGACCACTTCTGCCGGCTTCGTTGAGGACTTCGGCCCGGTTGGGTGAAGATTTCTCACGGTAGGGTGATTTTCAAGGGGTTAGTGTTAGGTTTTTTTAAGGGGGGGATTGGGTGGGTTTTAGAGTAGGGTTGGTTGTGTGGGTGGTGGGTTTTAATGTTGGGGGGGGTTTGTCATTTTTTTTACAGGTAAAAGAGCTGATTACTTTGGGGCAATGCCCCGCAAAAGGCCCTTTTAATGGCTATTTGTAATTTAGTGTAGGGTAGGGCTTTTTTATTTTGGGG
The DNA here is from genome assembly GCF_027579735.1 of Bombina bombina. Classification (NCBI taxonomy): domain Eukaryota; kingdom Metazoa; phylum Chordata; class Amphibia; order Anura; family Bombinatoridae; genus Bombina; species Bombina bombina. Next base: position 129,654,401 of record NC_069499.1, read on the forward strand.
GGCTTTTTTATTTTGTTAGGGGGATTAGATTAGGTGAAATTAGTTTAAACATCTTGTAATTTGTTTATTATTTTCTGCAATTTAGTGTTTGTTTGTTTTTTGTACTTTAGATTATTTTATTTAATTGTATTTAATTGGATTTAGTTTAGGGAATTTATTTAATTATAGTGTAGTGTTAGGTGTAATTGTAACTTAGATTAGGTTTTTTTTTAATGGTATATTTGTATTTATTTTAACTAGGAAGTTATTAAATAGTTAATAACTATTTAATAACTATTCTACCAAGTTAAAATAAATACAAACTTGCCTGTAAAATAAAAATAAACCCTAACCCTAATAAAACTATTAGTTATATTGTAGCTAGCTTAGGGTTTATTTTATAGGTAAGTATTTAGTTTTAAATAGGAATAATTTATTTAATGATAGGAATATTTATTTAGATTTATTTAAATTATATTTAAGTTAGGGGGTGTTAGGGTTAGACTTAGGTTTATGGGTTAATAAATTTAATATAGTGGCGGCGGTGTAGGTGGGAAGATTAGGGGTTAATAAATATAATGTATGTGGCGGCAGTGTAGGGGGGGTAGATTAGGGGTTAATAACTTTATGTAGGTGGCGGCGGTGTCGGGGCGGCAGATTAGGGGTTAATAAGTATAATGTAGGTGGCGGCGGTGGCGGGCGGCGGATTAGTGGTTAATAAGTATAATGTAGGTGGCGGCAGTGTAGGGGGCGGCAGATTAGGGGTTAATAAGTATAATGTAGGTGGTGTCGGTGTAGGGGGCGGCAGATTAGGTGTGTTTAGACTCGGGGTACATGTTAGGGTGTTAGGTGTAAACGTTACCATAGGAATCAATGGGATATCGGGCAGCAGTGAACATGAACTTTGCTGCTTTCCAACTCCCATTGATTCCTATGGCATCCGCCGCCTCCAGGGCGGCGGATTGAAAACTAGGTATGCTGGGCCGGAATAGTGGTGAGCGTACAGGCTAGTTATTTGTTAACTAGCAAAAGTAGTCAGATAGTGCCGAATTTGCGTTCGGAACATCTGTAATGACGTAAACATCGATCTGTGTCGGACTGAGACCGGCGGATCGTATGTTACGTCACAATATTCTACTTTTGCCAGTTGGTAGGGTTTGATTACTAAGGGGAATCAGGCTCGCCACAAATACGCTGCAGAATTCCAGCGTATTTGCGGTTGACGGCTTGATAAATAGCTGCCATTGTATTAACATAGAAATGCATGGATTTTTTTTATTGGTGAAGTTTAAAGGGGTAGCATTATTCTGATATAGCATGTGAGTTTAACCCCTTAAGGACAAGGCCATTTTTCAATTTCTTTCCCTTAAGGACAAGGGCTATTTTTACATTTCTGCAGTGTTTGTGTTTAGCTGTAATTTTCCTCTTACTCATTTACTGTACCCACACATATTATATACCGTTTTTCTTGGCATTAAATGGACTTTCTAAAGATACCATTATTTTCATCTAATTTATAATTTACCATAAAAAAAATTGTAAAATATGATGAAAAAAAAATGGAAAAAAACACACTTTTTCTAACTTTGACCCCCAAAATCTGTTGCACATCTACAACCACCAAAAAACACCCATGCTAGATAGTTTCTAAATGTTGTCCTGATTTTAGAAATACCTAATTTTTACATGTTCTTTGCTTTTTTTGCAAGTTATAGGGCAATAAATACAAGTAGCACTTTTCTATTTCCAAATCATTTTTTTTTTTCAAAATTAGCGATAGTTACATTGGAACACTAATATCTGTCAGGAATCCCTGAATATCCCTTGACATGTATACATTTTTTTTAGTAGACAACCCAAAGTATTGATCTAGGCCCATATGAGTATATTTCATGCCACCATTTCACCTCCAAATGCGATCAAATAAAAAAAATTGTTCACTTTTTCACAAACTTTTTCACAAGCTTCAGGTTTCTCACTGAAATTATTTACAAACAGCTTGTGCAATTATGGCACAAATGGTTGTAAATGCTTCTCTGGGATCCCCTTTGTTCAGAAATAGCAGATATTTATGGCTGTGGCAATACTTTTTGGTAATTAGAAGGCTGCTAAGTACTGCTGTGCACCACATTTTTATTAGGCCCAACAGTGAAGGGGTTAATTAGGTAGCTTGTAGGGTTAATTTTAGCTTTAGGGTAGTGTAGTAGACAACCCGAAGTATTGATCTAGGCCCATTTTGAAATATTTCATGCCACCATTTCACCGCAAAATGCGATCAAATAATAAAAATCGTTAACTTTTTCACTAACTTTGGCTTTCTCACTGAAATTATTTACAAACAGCTTGTACAATTATGGCACAAATGGTTGTAAATGCTTCTCTGGGATCCCCTTTGTTCAGAAATAGCAGACATATATGGCTTTGGCATTGCTTTTTTGTAATTAGAAGGTTTTTTTAAAAAAAATCACTTTTTATGTAGTGTAGCTGCACACCTCCATACCCTACCCCCTCCACCTCCCAGATCACTTTTAAAAAGTATTCCCCCCCTCCTCTTCCACCCACCACCCTCTCCCAGAACTATCTCCCACACTTTGATTTTTTGATGGCCCTAGATTGCGGGCACCCACCCCTCACCTCCCGCACCGGCCCGGCATTTACTTCAGCTGGCCGGAAGGAAGTTCCCCAGTGATGGGCCACCCACCCGCCTCCCTGTAATGGCTCCCACCCATCAACGATTGGCACCATAGCTGGCCGATGCAGTGAGGGCCACAGAGTGTCTCAATATCGAGGCATCACGGCAATACCTTGAAACCCCTTTAAACCCCTAACGTCGTACAGGGTATGTCGTACAGGATACGTCGCTGGTCTTTAAAGACCAGTTTGTGTAAGATGTACCCTGTACGACGTGTTTCGTTAAGGGGCTAAACAAGTGTCCAAAATTTTGTTTTATCAAATTTGTTTTGTTTTCTTTGTATCCTTTATTAAAGAGTATAAGTAGCTATGCTCAGGAGCAGCAGTGCACTAGTGGGAGCCCGCTTGTGATTAGTGGCCGAGGCCCGAGCTTACATGCCTCTTGTCATTGCCTCACCAGCTAACTCTCAGTAGTGCAATGCTGTTCCTGTGCCTACCCTTTAACAATGGATGCCAAAAGAACTAAGCAACTTTTATAATGAAAGTAAATTGCAAAGTAGTTTAAAATTGAATGTTCTATCTGAATCATAAATGTTTATTTGTTACTTTACTGACCATTTAATTTTGACATTTCCACATTTTTAATGTATAATTGGGAACTTAAATGTTATAATTTTTGCCACTGAATATATATTTTTTCTTCACCAAGTCTTTGGGGTCTATTTATGAAGCAGTGGATGCTGCTTCCGACCCACTCCGCTTCAGTTCCGTCCTAAGACCGCTGCTCCTCAACTCGTCTGCCACCTTTGAGGTGGTAGACAGCAATCAGCCCGATCGAATACGATCGGGTTGATTGACACCCCCTGCTAATGGCTGATTGGTCGCGAATCTGCAGGGGGCAGTATTGCACCAGCAGTTCACAAGAACTGCTGGTGCAATGATAAATGCCAACAGCGTATGCTATAGCGGATCATGTCCATCCGCACAATGAAAAATTTTCCCCTTGGTGTTTTTGTGTTTATTTATGTTACTACGTTCTTGATATAACTTATTGTTTATAATTGATGCTTCCTAATAATTTTTTCTTCATAAAGTAAAAAAATAACCTACAAGATAATTAATTCTGAGCAACTAAAATTACTATATTTCGGTGCTGTCATATTAATTAACAGAATTTTTTAAAATAAATTGTGGAAATTATTTTAAAAGTTATAATTAAATTCATTCACTATACAGTAAATTGATTAATTTCATTAATGAAAATGCTTTAGTAAATATATATATATCTTTCAAAATACTTTACTTTTGCTATATAAACAACATATACCAACCAATACAGAGATATTTGTAAGATTATTAAGAAAAACCTTCCAATCCTGAGAGCAGATGATCATCTGAAAGGGATAATAGAGAATGGGTGCCGCTTTGTTTCCAAACGGAACATGACAATAGGTAATATGATATCACCTAGTGCCCTAAGGAAGTCTAAAAAAATAGAGCAGTTGGCTAACATGTAAGGGGCATTACAGGTGCGGTACCCGGAGCTGTACAGCATGTGAGTTTACCCAAAGTAGTAAAGTTTTCCAGTCTATATACACACAGAAAGTGTATAATTGTAGCTTTTGTACCAATTGCAGGTTTGATCATGCAATTTATATGATAGCTTGTACAGCCTGCCAGAAGCAGTACGTGGGGTGCACCTCGTGTGAGACAAGGGTCAGGATAAGGGAACACTTGAATGACATTGAAAAGGGACAAACAACTACAGGAGCAGCTAAACATTTTGTATATGATCATCAGGGTAACATTAGAACGTTCACCTGGATGATAATTGACTTGATAGAGAGAAAGCCATGAGGGGGAGATAGAATTATAGAGCTCTTTAAAAGGAAGCTTATTGGATCGTCACACTTGGTACACGAAGACCAAATGGCATGAATATTGAGGGTGACCTTATTCATTTCTGGCAACAGAAATTTGTGAAATGTATATTTAACCTTCTGTGTTGATGCCCTGTGCTCTGTAGTGAGATAAGGTTTACCCATTATACACTGAGATGTTACAGAATAGAGTCCATTAGACATCATTATAAATATTCTCGTGAGGGGCACAGAAGAATTTTTTAGGTATAGCACTCAGATAAAGTACAAGTTGGGGCAACAAATACATGGTTGTTTGTCCTGAATATGTGATTATTTACTCTAATCATTTATGAAAAAGTATTAAAGAGTAGATGCCTAACAATCATTACCAATACATAATAAAAATTATGTTAGGGACCCCATAATATCTGAGGATGTGAAAGTATAAGCAAATTAAACAGTAAATAACAAAGTTGTCTATTTTTGAATTGGCCTACTGTTTCTTTAAACTCCAAGCAGTATGTTTGAAGCAGACATTTAGGCAACCAACGAGATTGTGAGGGAGCGTATTTAAGCTCCACAGGTTTTACCAACAATTAAGTCTATGATGAAGGCTGTCAGAAGCCAAAACGTGTCAGACGTGCCTGGCATGACGGTGTTATAACCTTTTTTATCTTATTATGTGAGCCATATTTTAATGAAGAGAAATAAAGATTTTTTCATTTTTTAGCAGTTCCGTATTTGTTTTTCATCTAAAATATATAGCAATAAAATGTATAAAACTGGTGACCTTAATGATTTTACAATTATTTAAGATCACTTGTAACAAAAATGGATTGCAGAATTAGGCTGTGATTCATTAAATTACATGCACAGAGAGTGTCCTTCCCAAAAGAAAAAGAAAAAAACAAAACACTGGAAAGCATCTGATTAACTGGACGTCTCCCAATTTTACAAGCTGGGGGTTTGCCTCATCAAAGTTGGCAGCCCAGACTAACACATTCCAGTCCAAGCTTCTACCTTAGATACGGAGAGAAGTGATGGGTGTTAAAAAGCAAACATTCACTTTGGCAACAGAAAAGCATAGTTATTGAAATAACTGCTTAGCAATCTGCATATGTAACCACAGATCTGTCATCTCTTATTGATGTTATTGGAGTTTCATTGGTTTTCAGTCAGTCTGATGGATTTTTTTTTGTGATCAACACTTTTTGTTCAATAAATGTTATGATTTTTGTTTTGAACTGTAAGTAAAGTGGGTGCTTTCAAGATTAAAGAGACAGCATGCTGTAAATATTTCCCATTATCCTGTTCTTAATTACTTTGGTATACCAGCTGCAGAGTAATAAATGTACTGGAAACTGCTCCTTTAGGTTTATTTTTGCAATTTTAATAACTGATTTTGCTTGTTGAAACCACACCTAAAGGAACATTTAAATACCTAACTACTGTCTTTGTGTAGAGAGAAAGACAAGACAAGGTGATCTGCTCATTTAGCAAACAGTCTATTTAAATGGACGATAAAACAAAATGAACCTAATCCAATTTCCAATCCATGTTATACTCCACATTTGATATAACAACTACTCGGTAATGCATTAATGGAGAAAATTACTTCAGTACACTGTCCCTTTCAGATTGGTCATGTACGTCTCAATTGTTTTATATACTGTATATATATATACTAGTCCTAAAGCCCGTTTACACAGGCCATTTTTTGCAGTACATCAGTCCCACCCCTTGCTCTCTCTCTCCCCCTCTCTTTTGCGCTCTCTTTTGCTCTCTCTCTCCCCCTTCTCTTTTGCTCTCTCTTTCCCCCCTCTCTTTTGCTCTCTCTCCCCCTCTCTTTTGTGCTCTCTCCCCCTCTCTTTTGCACTCTCTCCCCCTCTCTTTTGCACTCTCTCCCCCTCTCTTTTGCGCTCTCTCTCTCTTCACCTCTCTTTTGCTCTCTCTCTCCCCCCTCTCTTTTGCTCCCTCTCTCCCCCTCTCTTTTGCTTTCTCTCCCCCCTCTCTTTTGCTTTCTCTCCCCCCTCTCTTTTGCTCTCTCTCCCCCTCTCTTTTGTGCTCTCTCTCCACCCTCTCTTTTACGCTCTCTCTCTCCCCCCTCTATTTTGCATTCTCTCTTTTGCGCTCTCTCCCCCTCTCTTTTGCACTTTCTCTCTCCCCTCTCTCTTTTGCGCTCTCTCTCCCCCCTCTCTTTTGCGCTCTCTCCCCCCTCTCTTTTGCGCTCTCTCCCCCCTCTCTTTTGCTCCCTCTCCCCCCTCTCTTTTGCTCTCTCCCCCCCTCTCTTTTGCTCCCTCTCTCCCCCTCTCTTTTACGCCTTCTCTCTCCCCCTCTCTTTTGCGTTCTTTCTCTCTTTTTCACTCTCTCTCTCTCCCCCCTCTTTTGCGCGCTCTCTTCCCCCCCCTCTCTTTTGCGCTCTCTCTCTCCCCCCTCTCTTTTGCGCTCTCTCTCCCCCTCTCTTTTGTGCTCTCTCTCCCCCCTCTCTTTTGTGCTCTCTCTCCCCCCTATCTTTTGCTCTGTCTCTCTCTACTTGTTTTTGCTCTCTCTCTCCATCCCTCTCTTTTGCTCTTTCTCTCCATCCCTCTCTTTTGCTCTCTCTCCCTCTCTCTTTTGCTCGCTCTCTCCCCCCTCTCTTTTGCTCTGCCTCTCTCCATCCCTCTCTTTTGCTCTCTCTCTCCCCCTCTCTATTGCTCTCTCTCCCCCTCTCTATTGCTCTCTCTCCCCTCTCTCTTTTGCTCTCTCTCCCCCTCTCTTTTTCTCTCTCTCCCCCCTCTCTTTTTCTCTCTCTCCCCCTCTCTTTTTCTCTCTCTCCCCCTCTCTATTGCTCTCTCTCCCCCTTCTCTTTTTCTCTCTCTCCCCCCTCTCTTTTTCTCTCTCTTCCCTCTCTTTTGCTCTTTCCTCTATCTTTTGCTCTTTCCCCTCTATTTTGCTCTCTCTCCCCCCTCTCTTCTGCACTTTCCCCTCTCTTCTGCTCTTCCCCCTCTCTTTAGCTCTTTCCTATGTCTTTTTGCCTCTCCCCCTCTCTTTCTTTTTCTCTCCCCTCTCTCTCGCACCTACCGCACCTGGCCATGCCCCCGACCACGCCCATGTTCCAGTCCGACCACGCCCATGCTCCCATCAGCCAAGCCCACTTTTGCCGCAACAGCATGTCAGGTAAGGCCAGGTGTTTTTGGCCTTGTGCTGTCTATTGCACATGACAGCTTCGGACAAACACACTTGGCCTTTTATATAATAGGATATATATTTATTTTTTTATTTTTTATTTTTTATTCAAATCGGTTTAATATTAAGTAACAATCAGATAATTATTGTACATTTTTCTGGTTACATTTCTCTAATACAAAACCTTCAAGTACAGGTAGAATATGGCCTAATCAAAAATGCACAATAAAAAGACTGCTCAAAAGCACTTGATATGAATTTCAAATGAGTAGAAGATTTTTATTTCTGACAAATTTTCCTTCCCCTTGCATCATGTGACAGCCTTGAGCCAGTCATAAAATGCATATACGTATATAGTGTGAATTCTTGCACATGCTCAGTAGGAGTTGGTGCCTTAGAAAGTGTGTATCCAAAAAGATTGATCAGATTTTGATAATGAAAGTGATTTGGAAAGTTTTTTTAAAATTTAATTGTCTATCTGAACCATAAGTTTAATTTTGACTTTACTATCTCTTTAAAAAGAACAGCTTTTGGTTTTGTGTTTTCTTAGATGTTCAGATGTCCTAGGTTAACCATTTTGCATTTCTGACCTCACTAGGGAGCATGGCATAAAACACAATTTTAATTAATGCCCCTTCAATTGGTCATTTTAAAACTTTGAATTGTAAACAATATATCTTTATAAAAGAGATACAATGTGGGATAAAATGGGATACACAGGGGGTTAACACGGATGTAAATAATACTACATAATGCCTTGCTGAAAATATTGTACTGTATTTGTTCTCTTGTAATTCCACTTGAGCACTGATAAAGAGATAAAGATTAAAAAAAATGTGGAAACTTTTCAAAAGATTAAAACCCATGTTTACAATTGTCATTCCTGTACTTTGTTGCACCCAATTATTTTTTAAATAAAAATATTTTTGGGAAAAAAAGCATTCTAAAATACATTAAGAGCTTGGTGTAAAATCTAATATTATTTTAATAATAGGCAAAATAAACTATAATAACAACAAAGATGCAAATATATATATATATATATATATAAAGAATAGATTGTTAGTATAGCATACATATTATTAAATCACTGGGATTTTTTCTTACCATGCTTAACTTGCCATGAAATATCTTCCATCTGTGGCTAACCAACAATTATCGGACACTCCTTATGAAATTGATACTAATGACTATGCAATTAACATTTAAGTTGGGATAGAAAGATCAGATTATTAATACGTAGTTTTGGAAAGTTGACTGCTTTTGTGTGAAAGTCAAAATTTCCATTAGTACAACTGTTAATCTGTGTTAATTTCCTGAACACCATCACTGCTATGAAAACAAACAGACTGACCTCCTCTGAGAACCTGCTGTGGAGTGCTGACTTCCAGACCTACTCTCAGAGGACCATTAACACGTTAAGTTGGTCTCCTGGAACACAGGTCAAAATGACTAAACCTCTAATTGACACACAAGTGCACATAAGGCTATCACTGAAATGTAGCAGCAAATGTAACAAACTTTTGCAACTTGAGACAAAATGTAGCAAACATTTTTGTTACATTTGTTTGTAATGACAGCTGGTAATAGCAGTGATTTTTAGAGGGTCGTTCAAGAACTTTAAACACTTTGTGATTGTAATATGAAATGTTGAATTTTGTATATTAAAAAAAATCTTTTATTATTAATTGTATCTTCCTATAATTTAAAGAGATATTCCAGCCCAAATTTAAATGTCCTGATGATTTCATAGAAACATTGTTGCACTTGTATTCTGAAAAATGTTCCTAGTAAAAGCTGTAACTGTTGTTAAGGAGGCTTTTATTGTGCATGTGCATGTGAAGCATATCTAAATATACTTTATGCACCAGCATTTTGAACAGTGTATTGGCACAGAGATCTGGAAGTGGTGTGTACTAAATCATCCTTAATACAATACATCACTGATTATTCAACCAGATGCATTGTTTAAAGGGCTGATACATGCAGCGTTTTAGGTATGCTTCACATGCACATAAACAGTTAATCTCTCACTGAAAAAAGACACATTTTTTATTTCTATAAATACTTTACGAAAATAATTCAATTAAAAATGAAATGCATTAAAGTGACATCCCTGTCAAAACTGAGATGAATATAGATGAATTACATATTTGAAACATAATTGTAATATAGATGTATCAGCAAAAATGCTTCTAGTAAAAGTTATCACTGTTTTAGTGTTAACATTGTTCTCTGCACGTGCATGTGAAGTATGGCTAAATATTCTCAGTGCAACAGCATTTTAAATACTACAGCTGCTCAGATCACCAGTGGGACTTGTATCATGTCAGCAATGAACAAATTTAGTCATTTCCATTTGTTGTAATTAGCATTTTAAATACTACAGCTGCTCAGATCACCAGTGGGACTTGTATCATGTCAGCAATGAACAAATTGAGTCATTACCAGATGGTACAAGCACCTTAGGCTCTCTGAGCAAGTGCTGTGTTTAAAATGCTGGTGCACGGTGCATATTTAAATATACTTTTGAAACAGCTATAGCTTTTATTAGATGCATTTTGGCTAATGCATGTATATTACAAAAATGCTTCTATTTAAAACTGAAATGCATCCATGTGGATTCCAATTTTGGCTATGATGTCCATTTAATGTGCATTTCAGATTTTAGAAAGAATGTCTCTTTAACTTTGAAAATTGTATTATTTAGAAGCCCTACAAGACTTGGGAGTGCACACTGCAGATATTATAAACCTAGCACTGCGACTGTACATTGTTAGAGTAATCTGTCCCTAAGCCTCAGCATATTATTCTCAGGCTAATTGATGCTTTGAATACATCATTAGGTCTAGCATTTATTTTTTTATTTTATTGGCACTTTAAAAGGACATAATATCCAAATTTGAAGCACTTGAAAGTAATGCAGCGTAGCTATAAAAAGCTGACTAGAAAACATCACCTATAACTATTTACCTCTTACTTCCTTAGTATTCACACCTCACTGTAAAGAGACTTTAAGCAGCCAGTCAGGATGCTTGTCCCAGGACAAGCTAGGGAATGTGCATCTGGCATGTGCAGGCACAGTCATGTTATTTTCCAATTCAGCTTATGGAAGTTTAGTGTGAAATGTCATGAGATTTAAATGAAATCTCATCAGATTACTGCAAAACAATGCATGACTTCAGCTGATTGGCTATTGTCTATTCTTTTTTTTTTTTTTTTTTCTTGCAGCTTTACAGCAGCTTCTACTGTTCACAGAGCACTTTGGTGAGCCGATGAAATTTTGAGGTAAAATATCTTCCCTATTTACACGGAGATGTTCAGGTGATATTTTCATGTCAGCTTTTAACAGTTATGCTGCATCACTTTTAAGTGGTTTATTATCTGAGTATTATGTCCCTTTAATGCAATTTTTTCCATTGTTGAATTTTAAAATTTGATTTGATTCTTGAAAAATTGATAGTCCTGTACTGACAAATAAATATATTTCTTGTTTTTATACTTCCGGGTGAATCAATCTACAACACTGGAATTATGGAAGTTTACTTGTCAGACAATGATGTTCTATTCCATAGACCAGTTGTGCACAAAACATACACTTCCTAATAGTTTAAACAACTTTGCTCTAAGAATAGAGCACAAACTAGTATTACAATTGTATGGTAAAAAAAGGACAACCAGAGGAGCTTAACAAGGCTGATATTTTTTAGTGCACCCTATAGTTTTAATAGCTAGTACAAGAGCGCTATTAGCACTTATTTTAAGTAGTGAGTAAAGTGTTGCGTTCAAGCTCTACACAAAATAGTGCTAAGTGTTTTAAAAGTTATTTAAAGGGATATGGTACATGATCAGGTGCTGCACTGAGAAGGGATCAGAGGTATAATATGTATCTGTGTTTATTTGGTTGTCTATGTGTGTATATATATATATATATATATATATATATATATATATATATATATATATATATATAAATAAATAAATAAATAAATATTTATATATATATATATATATATATATAGAGTATATATATATATATATATATATATATATATATATATATATATATATATATATATACACATGTATATATATTTTGTACTTTTGCCAACTGACAAAAAATTATCAATCTATAATTTTAATGGTAGGTTTATTTGAACAATGAGAGACAGAATAACAACAAAAAATCCAGAAAAAACATTTTAATGAGTGAAATAAGTATTTGAGCCCTTTGCAAAACATGACTTAGTACTTGGTGGCAAAACCCTTGTTGGCAATCACAGAGGTCAGACGTTTCTTGTAGTTGGCCACCAGGTTTGCACACATCTCAGGAGGGATTTTGTCCAGTCCTCTTTGCAGATCCTCTCCAAGTCATTAAGGTTTTGAAGCTGACGTTTGGCAACTCAAACCTTCAGCTCCATCCACAGATTTTCTATGGGATTAAGATCTGGAGGCTGGCTAGGCCACTCCAGGACCTTAATGTGCTTCTTCTTGAGCCACTCCTTTGTTTCCTTGGCCATGTGTTTTGGTCATTGTCATGCTGGAATACACATCCATGACCCATTTTCAATGTCCTGGCTGAGGGAAGGAGGTTCTTACCCAAGATTTGATGGTACATGGCCCTCTCAATCTTCCCTTTGATGCAGTGAAGCTGTCCTGTCCCCTTAGCAATAAAACACTACCAAAGCATAATGTTTCCACCTCCATGTTTGACAGTGGGGATGGTGACCTTGGGGTCATAGTCAGCATTCCTCCTCCTCCAAACACGGCGAGTTGAGTTGATACCAAAGAGCTCAATTTTGGTCTCATCTGACCCCAACACTTTCACCCAGTTCTCCTCTGAATCATTCAGATGTTCATTGGCAAACTTCAGATGGGCCTGTACTTGTGCTTTCTTGTGCAGGGGGCCTTGCGGCACTGCAGGATATTAGTACTTCACGGCGTAGTGTGTTACCATTGTTTTCTTGGTGACTATGGTCCCAGCTGCCTTGAGATCATTGAAAAGATCCTCCCGTGTAGTTCTGGGCTGATTCCTCACCATTCTCATGATCAGTGAATTTCACAAGATGAGATCTTGCAAGGAGCCCGAGACCAAGGGAGATTGACAGTTATTTTGTGTTTCTTCCATTTTCCAATAATTGCACCAACTGTTGTCACCTTCTTACCAAGCTGCTTGGCGATGGTCTTGTAGCCTATTCCAGCCTTGTGTAGGTCTACAATCTTGCTCCTGACATCCTTGGACAGCTCTTTGGTCTTGGCCATGGTGCAGAGTTTGGAATCTGATTGATTGCTTCTTTGGACAGGTGTCTTTTATAAAGATAAGAAGCTGAGACTAGGAGCACTCCCTTTAAGAGAGTGCTCCTAATTGTTGCTTGTTACCTGTATAAAAAACACTTGGGAGCCAGAAATCTTGCTGATTCATAGGGGATCAAATATTTATTTCACTCATTAAAATGCAAATCAATTTATAACTTTTTTCAAATGCGTTTTTTCTGGGGGGGTTTGTTGTTATTCTGTCTCTCACAGTTCAAATAAACCTACCATTAAAATTATAGACTGATCATTTCTTTGTCAGTGGGCAAACATACAAAATCAGCAGGAGATCAAATATTTTAGAGAGAGAGAGAGAGAAAATGTTTGTGTGCATAGTTTGTAACATGCATTTCAATACAAAATCATAGTATAAAAGTAAGCGAAGAACTCCGCTACCTAATATAGCGCACCTCCAATTTAGCGCATCTTTAGCTTAGTGCTCAAGTAATAGACGGCATGAATACATTTTATACTGAAAAAATATTGGATAGTGTATTGGAAAACGCCCATATGATGCACGGGAAGTATCACAAACCACCTGATTGGAAGTTATCAGCTAAATATAGATAACAAAATAGACACATAAAAATCAATGACCAAATGTGCTTGATATAAGCTGAACACCCACAGATCAACTGATAAAACCCATCAGATAAATGATAATATATCAGCCACTTGTCTGCACATACTCAATCCCAAAAAAACAAGATGGCATTGCCCATGACAACAGCACTTTTTGATGACACCTCATCACCATTAATTAAATGTAAAAACACAAAGGAAACATTCCTAAAAGACATTGACAGTTTTGACATGCTGAAGGAGGAAACCAGCAAAATGAGGATAAGTGCCCAGGTACAATGGGTGCTGTATTATAGCTGCACAGTAGTGCAACTATTGTTTTAAGGGACATAAAACCCATTTTTTTTCTTTCATGATTCAGATAGAGCATGCAATTTTAAACAACTTTCTAATTTATTTCTATTATCTAATTTGGCTCACACATGTGCATTGCTATTTCTTCAACAAAGGATATCTAAAGAATGACGCAAATTAGGTAATAGAAGTAAATTAGAATGTTGTTTAAAATTGTATTCTCTGTCTGAATGAAAGACAAATTTTGGGTTTAGTGTCCCTTTAAGTTTTATTGAGCATTCAATAAAATAAACATTTTTCAAATGCCAGAACAGTCCCTAAAATTTGAATTATATTGTTTCAATATTTTTTTTAAATATTTAGATGTCAAAAAATTACTCTTTTCAGTATGGAAATATGAGGATTTTTTGAGAAAACTACCTAAAAAACTACTGTATCGATCTTCAATCTGACATAGAGATAGAACTCCTATTTTTTGTTGCTTTTGAGATATAAATTTATAAGAATTTATATTCCAATGTTGTTTGCACCTGTGCAGTACAAAGAAAAAAAGCAAATTAAAGGGACATGAAACACAATTGTTTTCATTTGTGATTCAGATAGAGAATACAGTTTTAAACAACTTTCCAATTTATTTCTATTTTCTAATTTGCTTCATTCTCTTGGTATCTTTTGTTGAGGAAGCAGCAACGTACTACTGGGAACTAGCTAAAAGCATTGGTGAGCCAATAACGAGAGGGATATATCAAAAGGCATATACAGTGTGTGCAGCCACAAATCAGCAGCTCCTTATCTTATCTTATCCTTAGCCTACCTAGGTATCCTTTTCATGAAGGATTATAAGTAAACAAAACTAATTTGATACTATAAATAAATTGGAAAACTGTTTAAAAGTGCAGGCGCTATCTGAATCATGAAAGAAAAAAATGTGGGTTTCATATCCCTTAAAGACTTATTAGCATGTGCATATGCAGCTTTTAAAACCAGATTGACATAAAGAGACATAGAACAATTTTTAATACAAAGTGTTTCTGCAGTATTGCAATGAATAAGCATACAAGACAAATGTGAACATGTTTTAATACATTTACACCTTATTTGTCACAATTGTTTTCATGACCAACTCCGCCTACTACTGGACAGACAATGCTTGCTGCTGTCATTGTGTTAACAAAATCTCCATTGTTTGTGCCCTCAGAAGAGATAAGATAATGGACAGCAAATTAGGAGGAGATATGTATCAAGGTTAGACTTGTGAAGCCTGCCAAATGCTCGTTCTGTTTTTAGGACTGGAAAATACACAATATTTACGTAAATTATGGGTTGGACAGAGAAATATAAAAAGTATACTACTAAGTTTTTTATACTATGCACAATTAAAGGGACAGCATACTTGATTTTTTTTATTGTTTAAAAAGATAGATACATTTTTTAGTACCAATTCCCCACCTTTGCATAACCAACATTGTTATATTAATATACTTTATATCCTCTAAATCTCTTTCTAAGCCCCTGCAGACTGCCTCTTATCTCAGTGCTTTTTATTAGCTTTTCAAAGCCAGACAGTGCTAGTTCATGTGTGCCACTCCTGTGGAGTTATGCCAGATGGTCTCAAGTCTGTAAATAACACTGAGATAAGGGAGAAGTCTGCAGAGGCTTAGATACAAGAAAATCACAGAGGTAAAAAGTATATTAATATAACAGTGTTAGTTATACAAAACTGGGCAATGGGTAATAAAGGCATTATCTATCTTTTAAAGAAAAACTATTTTCAAGTAAACTGTCATTTAAGCATTCATTTTACAATCTTAAAGTGTTTACTTTTCATGTAATGTGTTGCTACAAGGTCACAAATCACCACATTTCTCAAACAAAAGTAGGCGAATAGCAATTTCAAAATCATATGAAAAATCTCTAATGAGAACTGGAGTGGGCTAATTTATACCTCACTCAATTAACCCATTCAAGGACATACAAGTTGATGGCTGCTAGGTCATATTGGCTGCATAAGAAGAAATACAGCCAATGCCAAATATACTATTGGTGATTGATGTTACCGCTGAGGATCCCAGTTCTCTTGTACAACTCCCTAGGTGAGCTCCACGGGTTGAATAGTAAAGCCCTTTTACAGATCAGCAAAGACAGTTTTTGAGTTTCAGAGCACTATGACCTCACATAGCCTGTCACGGCTTAAAGGGGCATGAAACTCAAAATGTTTCTTTTTAAAGCATACAATTGTAAACAATTGTAAACATGTTTCTAAATTACTTCTATTATCAATTTTGCTTTATTCTCTTGGTATCCTTTCTTGAAGGAGCAGCAATACACTACTGGGAGCTAGCTGAACACATTGGTAAGAAACCACAAGAGGCATATATGTGCAGACACCAATCAGCAGCTAGTTCCCAGCTTCTGAGCCTATCTAGATATGTTTTTAACCAAGGGAATGAAGCAAATTAGATAAAGTACATTGGAAAGTTGTTTAAAAATGTATGCTCTATCTAAACCATAAAAGAAAAATTTTGGGTTTCATGTCCCTTTAAAGGGACACTGAACCCAATTTTTTTCTTTTGTGATTCAGATAGAGCATGCAATTTTAAACAACTTTCTAATTTATTCTTACTATCAATTTTTCTTCATTTATTTGAAAAAGAAGGCATCTAAGCTATTTTTTTGGTTCAGAACCATGGAAATCACTTGTTTATTGGTAGGTGAATTTACCCACCAATCAGCAAGAACAAGAAAAGAATTTGATAATAGGAGTAAATTAGAAAGTTGCTTAAAATTGCATGCTCTATCTGAATCATGATTGAAAAAAATTGGGTTCAGTGTCCCTTTAAGTAGAGTTACTATATGTGACCAGGTTTGGGACCTTCCAAGAAGTGTAATGAACAGAAGGACACCAGCTTCAGTTTCACCATGTGAGTTGGATGCTAACTTCAGTTACTCAGTGTGAATTGGATTTTAATACTTTATATATTTATATTTATATTTGTACACTGTGAATTAACATCTAGGAGAGACACTCTCTTATGGGTTCTTCAATCCATTATATGACATTCTGTATCTAGTTATTTGGAGGGTGGATTATTTAGATTATAATTATTTATCGGTACCAACCTAATTCTAGAGACTGTTTTTTAATTTTATTTAATTATAGACTTTTACAATGATTACTTTTTACAGACTCTGGTGTCTTTATATACAGTAGATTTTTTTTAATATAGGTTGTGGCCTATATATATATATATATATATATATATACAGTATATATATATATATATATATTTATTTATTTATATAAAATTATTTCAATAGAGCGCACTCCCACCTCCCCAAGGTCAGCTACCAGGGTGCAGGCAAGCCAAATAACAGTTCCATAACTAGTATGTACTTACTGGTTTGTGCAAAAAGTGCTTTACTGGCACACAAGAGTACAGTAACATTTCGGGGTTCTTAGTCTGATGAAGGGGTGAGATCCCCGAAATTTTACTGTACTTTTGTGTGCCAATAAAGCACTTTTTGTACAAATCCAGTAAGTGCATACTATTTGTGGAACTATATATATATAAATCAAGAGAACATAAAGGGTTAAATAGTGCTGATCCCTGATCCTGCCCACTATAAATAAATAAATATACACTTATATCAAAGTATCTGTGTGGAATGCATATGTATGAATAAATACAATATATATATATATATATATACAAACACGTAGTAGATGAATTATTACTGATTTACATAAAGAATATAAACACAATTTATATATATAGAGAGAGTTCAAAGTTTAAAAGAATAAATAAAACCGATGTATGTGTGCTGTAAAGTCAATCGTTTAAGGGTTGAAACATAAAAGTTCACAAAGCGTAAGTAAAACACCTCGGAGGGTGCAATAAAGTAAATAATCCATGTGAAAAACTTCTGAAGTGATTACTTACAGAAATTTACCCCAATCATATGAAGTAAGTGGAAAACTCTGTTTGGAGGGCGCTCTTTTGTCAGCCCTTATGGAAAAAGATTCATCTGTGGGGTCTGTCGGCTTTAGTTTCCTCGATTTCCCTCTGTTGAATGAATTATTGGATCCCTCTAGTGATTCTTTAAATATGGTATATTTTCTGGTTCCCCGTGGTGTCTCCTCTACTGTGAAACAGTCCTCTTCAGTACAGCTGCTTTTTTAAAAAAAAGCTTTACCTAGTGCGGGAGTGCAGGAGTGCGGTACATGTAATTCCCCAAAAATGTTAGTGTCAATATTGTTTATTATTGAAAATGTTTTTATTGATGTTGTATGATTTATATCCTACTTAATAAGAAAGTGATAGTACAGCGCCTACAATCAGAGGAACTCACAAACTCCCAAAACAGATTCCCTAAAAATCTAGATACATAAAAGTGTATAGAAAAAAGAGAGCGCCACAAATGGGCCTAAGTGAGAATGATAATAGAAAATATAATAATATTATAGCTGTATACAATATATAAAATATAACATGTAACATTTATATAAACATCAAGTTAGGTTAAAAATGTGAACAACAAAATAGGGTACCCTATAAAAATAGCAATATATAAAAAACTATATTAAAAACAATGATGTTGTAAAGAGAACTGAAGGATCCTATTGAGTTAGACCTACAGATCAGTATGGTCTAACTGTCCAGATAGTGATATGAAATCCAAATAAAAAAAGTCCCAAATATGTCCAACAAATTCAGTTCAGAAAAAAATAATAAAGTTCAGAAAAAATAATTTGATGGAGTGACTGTGATATGTCCCAGATGTTTACAGATAGATAATGTTCAAATGGTTAAAAAAATGTTCAAGTAATTAGCAATTTGTGCCAGATGGTGAAAATATGTCCCTCGTGGTGTGTGAATTTTCAAATATACAGTAATTCCTCTTAGTGGTAAAAAATGATGGATGAGAATAAAAAATATATAAAAATAACAATTTAAAAAGTGAAAAAATCCAGAACCGAATACCTATGCAAACGGAAAGTACACAAAAAAGTGCAACAACGCTAAAAATTGAAATGATATGTCATTGAAGTAGAGCTCACCGTATAGGAAACGCGAGCAGTGCCTTCTTCAAGCATTTCGGCCCTGGCATGGGCCTTTTTCAGTCACATATTATTTGAATATTAAGCGTTATTGCACTATTTTGTGTATTTTCTTTTTCCATAGGTATTCGATTCTGGATTTTTTCACTTTTTAGAATCTTATTTTTATATATTTTTTATTCTCATCCATCATTTTTTACCACTAAGAGGAATTACTGTATATTTGAAAATTCACACACCACGAGGGACATATTTTCACCATCTGGCACAAATTGCTAATTACTTGAACATTTTTTTTATCCATTTGAACGCTATTTATCTGTACACATCTGGGACATATCACAGTCACTCCATCAAATTATTTTTTCTGAACTTTATTATTTTTTTCTGAACAGTATTTGTTGGACATATTTGGGACTTTTTTATTTGGATTTCATATCACTATCTGGACAGTTAGACCATACTGATCTGTAGGTCTAACTCAATAGGATCCTTCAGTTCTCATTACAACATCATTGTTTTTAATATAGTTATATATATATATATATATATATATATATATATATATATATATATATATATATATATATTGCTATTTTTACATGGTACCCCATTCTGTTGTTCACATTTCATTTTAACCTAACTTGATGTTTATATAAATGTTAAATTATATTTTATATATTGTATACAGCTATAATATTAATCTATTTTCTATTATCATTCTCACTTAGGCCCATATGTGGCCCTTTTTTCTATACACTTATAGCCTACTTTAATTTGAATTGTTTTTATTCTATATCAGTTTAAATAAAAATTGGACTTGAGAGCTCACCTGTTGTGTTCAGCTAGCTCCCAGAAGTGCATTGTTGCTCTGTCAACAAAGAATATCAAATTTGATAATAGAAGTAAATTGAAAAGTTGTTTAAAATTGCATGCTCTATCAGAATGATAAAAACGTAATTTTGATTTTACTGTCCCTTTAATCTTGCACTTCAAAAATAAATATGGGGCAGACACAGTGGTGTTTTGGGTTCATATCTACTATCAAAATCCATAATGACAATTTTATTATAATGCATTTGTCTACAAGGAAACATTTTGATGAAACATATCTACACATTTTTTTTACATAAAGGGACAGTGATGTAAAAATTAATTTATGATTCTGGTAGGGTATGCAATTTTAAACAACTTTTCTATTTACTTTTTTTTCAATCAAATTTGTTTTCTTGGTATTCTTTGTTGAAGGCTAAACCTAGGAAGGCTCAAAGGCTGATTTCTAAGTCCTTGAGGCTGTCTCTTATTTCAGCGCATTTTATGAGCTTTTCACATCTAGACAGTGCTAGTTCGTGTGTGGAATATAGATAACATTTTGCTCTCTCCCGTGGAGTTATTCATGAGTCAGCACTAACTGGCTGAAATGCAAGTTTTTTAAAAACACTGAGATAAAGGAGCAGTCTGCAAAGGCTTTGACACAAGATAACCACAGAGGTAAATTGTGTAATATTATTTTTATTATTATAACAGTGTTGGTTAAACAAAACTGGGAAAAGGATAATAAAGGGATTATCTATATTTTTAAACAATAAACATTTTCGAGTAGAATATCCCTTTAATACAACTAAAATAAACAGCATGTTAATTAATGTGATCTTTAACATTAATTGAATTTGTGGCTAGCTTCTCTGAATAATTTTCCTCTGAGTAAGACGAGGAATTAAACCGGAAAAACACATAGGGTGTTGCCATGTAGTGCTGGGCGTCCAGTACTGGCGTGATCCAAATAAACTCTGAAAGAGAAACTTGTAGTGATGATTCAGCAGCGCAATTAACACTGGAGAAAAATATGAAACACAGCAGAGGCTATTATTTGAATGTTTTGAACTTTTCACATGAAGTGAGTGATATATTATGGAGAAATTACTATTATAAAAACAAATCAATATTACATAATATGTCCATAAGTGTGATGTAAATATTGCATTAGAGGTTAGGCTAGGGTGACCAGATGCCCCTTTTTATTGGGATTGCCCTTTTTATTCAGGGGCTGGTCCCCTTGTCCCTGGAAAACTTAAAAGAAACAGAAACATTTAGGGCTTGTTTTTTTATGCAGGCACCATGGTTCCCTGGATCCTGTGGAATTGTCTTGGATTGGGAGAACTGGCTCACATCAGTCGTGGGGCAGTGGAGTGCCACAGTCTGGTATTGAAGAAAACAGCAGTCGCTAATGAACCTACAGTTGTGGGGCAGTTTAGTGCCACTGTCTGGTAGTGGAGGAAACAGCAGTAACTGATTAATATGCGGTTGTAGAGCAGTGAAGTGACAGCAGTCACTGATGAACATGCATGCCACATTTTTTAACTATAATGGTTCTGAATCTTTTAATATGAGACATAGATGCAATTGTCAAACAACCTATACAGTGTATCTACTTTCCTGTAAATGTTATCATATTTATATTGGTCGCACGAAAAGGAAAACTAGTAAAAGATTTAGTGAACACCTATATAATATCAGAACCAAATTTGATAAGCACAGTGTGCCAGTTCATTTTACATCTGTACATGGTAGTGATGTACAAGGTCTACATATTCAAATCATTGACTGGGTACCCCCGGCAACCACTAATAGATTACTTCAATTAAGGAGGAAAGAGACCGAATGGATTTATAGGTTGAGAACTCTTGCCCCTCTAGGTCTTAACATTGATCTTGATGTCCAAGCGTTTTTATAAATAAAATTATAAATAAAATTATTTTTATAGAAGACCTTTTTTATTAAAGATCTCTCTTATTAAAGATTATTTTTAAATGTTGATTGTAGACTTTTCATATATTTATATGTATATTTACTGATTCATTTATTTTCTTTAGATGTTTGTGCCGACTATTCAGTTACATTTTCATGACCGTTTATGACTTATTTTAAATAGTTTTTTATAAATTAAAAGAATATTTTATTTTAGGTTGAATGTATAAACATAGAATTTTTAAATGCATTTTTATTTGTTTTATATACAGTATATGTGATGAATTTGGGCAAGTTGTAACTATGCCTTTTATGTGTGCTCCACCAATCATGTCATTCAAGGACCTTTAAATAAAGGCTGTTTCTGTTAAGGATCAAATCACTCTTGAGAAAGCCGGTGTGTTATTGGCAAAACGCGTTTAATTACTTTTGGTCCGTTCAAGCATCCGTAGGAGAAGGAGTAACAGTGATGTCAACGAGTGGCTGCATAAGCTTTACTACAAGCCGGGAGTTTTTGAATTTGACTGGTTTAGACTGCTCGGACTATGCACGCACTGGCGGTTGATTGCTGCAAAGATACTGAGTTCTCCTGTATACCTTTGGGGCTTGTTATTTTCTTCTAGTAAGTGTTCAATTACTAGCGTGTTGTGACTGCCCTTCAATAAATACTACCTTGAATCGGGTATTGCGCTGTCTTCTTTTGTCGTCCTACAGCTTGTCGTTTATCTGTCTGTAGAGAAGAAACCCACTGATTTTTGCACAGCGGCATTCCCCTGGCTCAATACAGCCGACTCTTGGATTTAGGAAAGTTTCAGTCCAGCTCCAAGAATCACGTTGTACGGTATATAGCGCTGCCTTCTGTTGTAATAGTTTTTCAGTCTGTTTTGTTGTTTCTTTGTTGGCAGCGGCTTAATGATTTATTATCTACATTGTTCAGTTTTTATGTCTTCGTGAATTACTATTTGTCTTTCTGTGTTTTGCCTTGTTACCATTTTGTGATCATATTGTGATTGGTTGTGATCACAAGGTTGATATTACTGCATAGTTTTTTATATACACTTTTTTATACATATTTTTTTTTTTTTTTTTTTTTATTGAGATAATCAGAATGACAACATTGGTACATAGATAACAACACATTGAACACGATTTCCTGTAATATACATAATGTGAAGGTCACAATAATTACATCGTGATATGTATAAAGTTAAGGATTGACCATTCCATCAGAAATCTTAGTAACAAGAGAAAGTATAATCATAAGGTTGAGTCTTTAAGCTATAGCAATCATTTCTCATATAGTAGTACAATTTTTCATTTATATTACAAGCAGATGTACGAATGCACATCTCAGACTGAGAGCCAGAATCCAGGTCTCAGCAGGAAGTATGAGAAGAGAGCAGCAGAGGGAGAAGGGGGAAGAATATCAGTCACAGAAGAGAGGGGGGAGGGGGAAAAAAAAATACCTCAGCGGTCCATTATTACAAACCCTTATCGGAGAAAAGGACAGATACTTTAGGTTATATTTGTTTTTTCCACAATGCAAGCATCATCTCATGTTCTTCTAATCTATGTGTTTTTAAGTAATGATACCTCTCCAACAATAAGAGATCGTCTACTACTGATCTCCACTCCCCAGCAGAAGGGGCTCTTTGGGTTTTCCAAAGCTTCGGGATAAGTTTCTTAGCTGCGGTGAGCATGATTAGCAGCAATGGCTGTTTGCCCAAACCTGTCATTCTGGGGAGGGAGATAAGCAGAAGAGTGTTGGGGTCAAAGCTTATCTGTGTTCCCAAAATCGTCGACATCTCAGTCAAAACATCCTGCCAGTAATTTACCAGCCGAGGGCACGACCACCATATATGGAGAAGAGATCCCTCTCCCCCACAACCTCTCCAGCAGGAGGCGTTGAACGCAGGGTAGATTTTGTGTAAGCGAGATGGAGTTAGATACCATCTGCAAAGAAGCTTAATATGTATTTCCTGTATCACCGCTTTGTTAGTCTAAAGGCTTGAAGCCAAGCTTCGTCCTCTAGGTTATTATCCAGCTCTTTCTTCCATGAGTATGTATATGACGGAAGGTTGGATGGGATTGGTCTGTTAATTATTTTATAAAGTTTCGATATTAAGTGTGCTGGGGTTACCTGTGCCGTGCATAGATCTTTGAAAGGTGTTAGTTGTCTGCCTAGATCTTCCCTGTGTTTATGGTGAGTGATAAAGTGAATTAATTGGTGGTAATGTAACCAGGAGGAGAAAATTCCCTCATGGGATTCCTCTAATTCAGATTGAGATTTTGTTCTTCCATCTTTCATGATGAAGAACGCCGTCCCTGTTCTCAGGCTATAAGGTTGTAATCTGGAAAATCCCAGATGAAAGAAGGGGAGATCCGGTTGTTCAATAATTGGGGTAAGAGGGGAGTGTCTGGAGGAAATATGTGTGCTGGTGGCTATAAGTTTGTCCCATTCAGATAGTATCCCTGCTGTGACATAGTATTTATCTATTAATTTAGGTCTCTTATTATGGGCCGTCTACCCCAACGTCGCGATGTTGTTCACCTTAAAAATTTGCCTGTCTATATTGATCCAGGCCTTATCCCTGGAGTTGTGTGCCCATTCTACTATGTGTTGAAGTATAATGGCTTGTTTGTAATTTTCTAGGCAGGGCACCCCGAGACCCCCCTCGTCTCTTGGGAGGTACATGGTTTTCCTGGGAATTCTGGGTCTAGCCCCATCCCAGATATATTGTTCGAATGCTTTTTGGATTTGTGTGATATAGCTAGCGGGGATCGGAATGGGAAGGGTTTGAAACAAGTACAGTATGCGTGGCAAGACGTTCATTTTAAGGACCCCTATCCTTCCCAACCATGAGAGTTTTTTGCTTTTCCATGAGGATAAATCTCGGATTATTTCATTTTTTATGGTGGTATAGTTAAACTTAAACAAATCTGGGGTGGAGGCCAACAAATAAACTCCCAAGTACTTTAGCTTGCTCTGAGCTACGGGAATATGAAATGTGATGCTTAGATGTTTGACATGAGATGGGTTTGAATTTATATTAAGGAATTCCGATTTAGAAAAATTCAGCTGGAAATTAGAGATCTCACTATAACTCTGTATTATTTTAATTAAAGCAGGGACCGAAGTCAGAGCTTCAGTCAAGGTGAACAACGCGTCGTCGGCATAAAAAGCCTGTTTGTATTCTTCATCTCCAATTATCATACCCTTTATGTCTGTGCTGTTTCTGACCTTTTGGGCTAGGACCTCCATTGACAAGGCAAAGAGCAGGGGGGACAGAGGGCACCCCTGCCTAGTGCCGTTTGATATTGTGAAAGAGTCTGATAAAGTTCCATTAACCCTGATTTTAGCATTTGGGGAAGAGTATAAAGCCATGACCATATTCGAAAAGGGCTCCGGGATTCCCACCTCTGACATGGCTCTCTGCAAAAAAGACCATCGAACCCTATCGAAAGCTTTTTCCGCGTCAGTTGCGAGAAGGACTAGGGGCGTGTTAGTGGCTTTAGCATGGGTTATTAATTGCAAGATTTTAATGGTGTTGTCCCGGGCCTCTCTTCCCGGGACAAAACCTACTTGGTCATTGGCAATCAACCTAGGCAGAAATTTGTTAAGTCTGTTGGCAAGGACTTTTGCTAACAATTTCATGTCAGTGTTTATAAGAGAGATCGGCCTAAAGTTTTCGGGGCGTGTTGGTGATTTCCCTGCCTTAGGAAGCACCGTGATGTGGGCCTCCAGAAGTGTTCTAGATAAGGTAGGGCTTGTCTTTAGGTTATTAAAAAGCGAAAGCATATGGGGGGAGAGTGAGTTACTTAGGAGTTTGTAATATCTAGAAGTGAAGCCATCCGGGCCTGGGCTTTTACCCAATGGGGTGTTCTTGATAGCCTGATTCAGTTCCTCTATTGTGATATCAGCTGAAAGTTCTAATCCGTCAGCTTCAGTTAGAGAAGGTATTTGGATGTTCCTAAAGATGTCCTCCAGTTGTTGTGGTGAATTCCCTGCCTTGATCTGTGAGAGTGTGGGCGGGTTGGGGTTATTAATATTATACAGTGTCTTGTAATAGTCTCTAAAGATGGAGGCTATTGATCTACTGCTATGAGACATTGTTCTTTTTTTTTTTTGTAAAGAATGCATGTATGAAGCTAGGTGTTTCCGCCGTAGGGATCTCGCTAAAATCTTTCCTGGCTTATTGCCTCCTTCGTAGTAATATTGTTTAAGGTGTAGGGCATTGCGCTGCTGTGTTTTTAGGAGATGTTGCCTTAGTTCGTGTCTCGCGGATAAAAGATCTTGTCTACAGGTGTCATCAGATTGATCCTGTTTGTGTGACCTCTCTAATGTACTGATTCTGTCTAGAAGATTTGTGTGATATATCCTAGCTTGTTTTGCTAATCTAGCGCTATGTTTTATGAATATTCCCCGCATGACTGTCTTATGGGCTTCCCATTCTATCATGGGGGAAGAGGTTGAGTTCGAGTTGAGGGAGAAATATTCAGAGAGGGCCCTCTTCGCATCCTCAAGGACTAGAGAGTTGTCCAAGAGTGAGTCATCTAGCCTCCAAATTTTATTGGTGATCGGTAGATCAGACCACAGTATAGGAGGAGAAGGAAGGGGAGGGATGTGTAGGGGATACCTGACTGCTAATTCGTGCAGTAATGATACATTTCAGTGTGAGTGACCTGTGATTTGTGAATAATCATGGGCAAACCTGTAACAGATGACCGCATCAATGAGGGGGAGAAAACTTAGATGGGTATAGAACATAACTCAAGCATTAAATACCAGGAGATAATCCTGGAATACATAGTTGTAAGAAAATGCAAACAGTTTTAACCTTGTGAGAGGGAGCAACTCGGGGGTGTTATATACATACATTATTATGATCCCAGAGTGAGAAAAAACCAAGGCAGATTTATATCATAACTAGTTTCTAGGGAAACTTTCCCACCCAACCCCCCGCAGGAATAAACAGGGAGATCAAGCCCACACAACAATAGAAAACGTTAAAACTTAGTAACTTCAGTTATTTAAAGGTCAGCCATAATCCTCTCGAAAAGGCCAAACTAGCGCAAAGACATTGAAGACCTATATCAGGAAGGAAGGCGTCAGTTATACATTCAAATAAGTATACAACAGTATATAAAGAGTCCATTGTGTAATTTCAAATTAGGTGTTCCTGGGAAGTTACTAGGTGTGTTGGGGTA
This sequence comes from Bombina bombina, assembly GCF_027579735.1. NCBI lineage: Eukaryota > Metazoa > Chordata > Amphibia > Anura > Bombinatoridae > Bombina > Bombina bombina. The sequence continues at coordinate 129,681,242 of NC_069499.1, forward strand.
GCAAAGCCACCCCAGTTCTCCCAGGCAGAGATAACACTATCAAAAAGGATACATCTTTGAGCTCTGTTTCCCTCAGGGGGTCTCTATAATGTTCCCAACTCCTTCAAATATGGGAGTGAGATCAAGTCCCATCTGGATTCTGAAGATGATCTCTGCACCATAGTTTTTCTTTAAGGGTTAAAGAGCTGGGTCTCCCACAGTAGAGAATTTGGCTGAGACCTAGAGGTTGAGTGTGGGAGGTGAGCTTGTGCCAGGAGAGGTTCCTGAAGGTGTTGTAGATTCCTGAGCCTCCCTGTTGCTCAATGTAGGTTCTCCTCTGGTGGAGGTAGCATTGATGGAGAGTTCTTTATAGAAGACCTCGAGATCCGATCCCGGTCTGAAAACAGCCGTCTTGTTATTTGCAGAAGCAATCAATGAGACTGGGAAGCCCCATCGGTACTGAACCTTGTGTAGTTTAAGAATGTTAGTAACATGCGATAACTCCCTCCTTTTTTGTAGGGTAATAGGAGATAGATCAGTGAACAATTGGATCTCTTCGCCTGCATGCATAATTGGGTGTCTTTCTCTGGCACTGCGGAGAAGATCTTCCTTGTCCCTGTACCTGAGGAATTTCACAATGATATCTCGTGGCGGGGCCTTGGGTGGGGGCTTGGGCCTAAGGGCCCTATGCGCCCTCTCTATCTGTATATCGGAGCCAGAGGGATCCTCTCTAATCACCCTAAACAGGGCCTGAAGATAGCCCTCGATTGCCGGGGGAAAGACAGTCTCACTGACTCCCCTTATTCTGAGGTTATTACGTCGTGTCCTGTTTTCCAGGTCCTCAAGTTTATCAGAAAGTGAGTGGTATCTGTTGTCTAGTTCTTGGAGACTTGAGGTGTTATTTTGAACCTCTGTTGCCAGTGTACTGTGGTGTGTTTCCAATGAGACCACTCTCCTCTCCATAGCCCCCAGATCTTTTCTCAGATCACCGAACAGTGTTCTCATTTCATGCAGGACTATCTTGATGTCAGCTTTAGAAGATAAGTGAGATATATCTTGTTTAGTGAGAAAGTTCCCAGATTCTGGGTCTTCCATGTCTGTCTGTGTTGCTGGAGGAGGCTGCAGTTCTGCCAAGTTTTCTGCGTTTATGGGAAGTGACTTCTTAGGCAATAAATATTGATTGAGGGTCTTGGAAGGGATTTTGTCACTTTTTGTTTGTCTTTTGCAAGGCATCACCTAGGTTGTAAAAAGGTATCCCACTAACCTCAGTGAATAAATTAAATCTCAGTGTAAGGAGGCGCAGCGCACCTCTGAGCATGAATTAGGAGCATGCAGAAGAAGGGAGAAACCGTTTAGACAGGCTGTGTGTTCATATATAAACAAAGGGTTCAGTCTTATAATTGGATTAATAAAGAGCTATATATCAAGGAGGGTGTGCTTGTACCAATGGGGAGTAGATATAGTAAATATCCCACAGTTTTTATTCAAATTGAGGCCTTTTATCTAGGCATGTCATTCAGGCTTAATTTAAGGCGCTATTCGTGCCGCTGCTGCAGTGGGGAGGCTTAATGATGGCGTCTCTCTGAGCTGTGACGCACTTACAATTAGCTGCAGGCCTTAGGGTTTCTTTCAAGGTAAATGGAGCCCAGTTTTCCCGGTATACCAATTTAAGCCCTGTCACAGTCCTTGGGCTATAGCTTGTTTGCTCTGTGTCAGCTGCAAATGTGTGTTGGGAGCTGCTGATCTATACCGGGGCTTCTTGCTATTACTACTCGCGCGGTCACAAGTGCTCACCTCTGCTGCGAGTATGTCCGTGGGAGATATGGATCAGCCTTTGTGCATTAAGACCCCGGCTCCGGTGTGCTGAGTGAGCGAGTGCAGACAGTAGCGCTGTGTAAGCCTCCGATGTTGCGCGGTCTCTGTGATGAAAGGCCCCGATCAGGGCTTTTTCAGAAAAGGCAGTGCCGCTTCACTTGAATCCTTCCAAATATGATTAGAGGTAGGAGAGGGATGTCAGGTAGTTATGTGAGGGTAAATTAGGAAAGGTATGCCATCAATAAGGGCTTTAAGTCAGTGTCGAAGACAGGAGCCCTTCTAGAAAGCTGCCATCTCCTAGCGTGGCTAGACTCCGCCCCCTTTTATACATATTTTTATATACACTCTCTTTCATATATTGTTGTATTTTATAAGTATATTGACACGTTTTTATAAGTGTATTGACACAATTGTATTATTATTGTTTTTGAGTAAGTGTATATATACTATTAAATTAGGGCTATATAACCCGCCTTCCTAAGTTCTTTTGTATTTTATCTGATCACTATTTATATCTCGTGTAATTTTTATCTTGTGTGATTTATCACTATGGCTGTTGAAAATAGATTTGGGGATTACCTTTCCAGATTTGATAGACAGAGAGCTGTTAATTTATTAAGTGATATTAACAATATTACACTAGATGATGAGAAACCTATAGATCTCTTTAGAAATTTAGAAGATCTTTTAGAAAAGGATACAAGAGAATGGCAAGATCTATTACTTCTTGATAATTATATATTGCACAATATTATACCAAGGGGGTCTTAGATTTTATAAAAACCCTTTATTTAAACTTGACGAAGTAGAATTTAATATGGATTGGGATAAAGCTTTCCATAGTTGTTCCCTTAAACTTCTTAATATTCTCATCCGCTATAGAGAACAGAGGTTGAAAGAATTAGAAGATAGTATTAAACAAGCAGTGGACAAAATTCAACCTTTTAGTGAAATAGAAGAGTGGAAAGTTTTTAATACCAATATCCAGAATAGGATAGCTAAGCTTGAAAGGGAACTTAAGCAGAAAAAACTGAAAAAATTGGCAAGGGATTTAAAAGATTATAAGGATGATGTTGTTCATACATATAATAAAGTAACTAATAATACTACTTTTGTACCAGCAGAGACTTTAGATAAATTTGGAAACCCCACACATGAGTCCTATACTTGGGATGAATTAAGCAATAATAAGAATAAGACTCGCAACAGGGATAGGGATACACATAATAGGAGGATCTCTAATACTAACAATGATAATAAAAAAAAAAAAAAAAATGTATATCAAGGACGTAAGAATGAAAACAATCAGCTTCATTCAGAGATTCATCCAAAACGTAGTCATCATAATCTACCGTGGCGCCCCTCTTTTAAGAATTCACCCTATTGCAGAAGAGTAGACTCTGATAATTATATACAGAGAAGCCATCAAAATAGGACATTTCACCATCCAACAAATGTACATAAAATGGTCAATCCTAATGGTAATAGAGACCCCTTCTATAATAATAATAACAGTAAAAATAGATATGAGACCCTAAGTAATTTAGTTACACCGTCTTCCTCAAAAGGCTCTGTTTGGCACAGATTAGGTGCAAAAGTCAAATCCCCTACCCAATCCCATTTTTTAGAAAGAGGTCAGGAAAATCATTCCAGGGACAGAAATCTATCTTGGGAAGGGGGGAGAATGAACAATTGGGAAACAAGAGAAAGACCTCAAAAAAGAGCATTAGAACTAGACGAGGTACAAGAGGAGGAACTAGAATACAGAGGGGTAAACAGAAGAAGGTTGAATTAGAACAAATGAGGAAAGATATTCTTAATATTTTGGATCTAGTACTGTCAAATGATGACATTAGATTATTGGGTAAAGGTCTTAATTTTGCCCCTAAATCTAAGCCCAATAAATTTGAGGTTTATATGGATATCCAAAAATATATCCGTAAAATGACCCTGAAAAGATATTTTTTAAAGGATAATAAAGGTTATGAAAAACCTAATAATAATTATATTGAGGGTAATGACATTGTTACATTACGTACCCTTAAAGGCCTAGAGGCAGAAGCTGGACCAATTCCCTCTGTTTTAAATAATAGTTTAGATCCCTCGGGGGACATTAGTGATTTGATGGATCTCTCCCTTTATGAGGAATATTTGCAAATTAGACATACATGTTTTAAAGGACAATCACGTTTTTATCCTGTACATATGCAGGGTGAACAGCTCTCCCTTTTTAACAAGCAGCTAGTGTGCAAAGATTTAGATAAAGAGCTTTCTAAATGCAATCTAAATAGGTATAATGATAACCTCACAAGAAGTGAAAGGGGAGCTCTCGATAATTTAAAAAATAATAAATCAGTGGAAATAAGGGCGGCCGATAAAGGTGGCGGTTTGGTTATCCAAAATCGAAAGGCCTATGTTAATGAAGCATATAACATTCTAGGAGATTCACAGACTTATAAATGTCTTACATTCAACCCTACTGTTGCCTTTTCAAAAAAAATGGATTCACTCTTGGGGCAGGCTAAAGAGCAGGGTGTTCTTAATCAAGATGAATTTAATTTTATTAAACAACTTGATCCAAAGGTGTCCACCTTTTATCATCTCCCGAAAATACATAAGGATTTACAAAAACCTCCTGGACGACCCATTATTTTGGGTATTGGATCCTTATGCCACAATTTGTCTAAATATGTGGATCATTTCCTTCAGCCTCTTGTAATTAAAACAAAAGCTTTTTTAAAAGATACTGCAGAAACCATTAAGATTTTTGAGTGCCTTGAGTGGGGGGATGATCTAACGTGGGTTACCTTTGACGTTTTGTCTTTATATACTGTTATTCCCCATAACAAAGGTTTAGAAATGATTGAATTGGCTTTTAAAGGGTATGATATCCCTGACAATCATCTTAAATTTATCTTAGACTCTATTCAATTTATATTGTCTCATAATTATTTTGAGTTTAGTGATACATGTTATTTGCAGTTGACTGCGATGGGGACCACTTTTGCCCCTGCATATGCTAATTTATTTATGGACAATTTTGAAAGAAATTCATTCGGAATAATAACCCTTTTAAAAATAATATTCAGAAGTACTACAGATATATCGATGATGTCATTATACTCTGGAAAGGGACAGAAGAAACCCTTTCTGACTTTACTGACTACATCAATAACAATGATTATAATCTAAAATTTAGTGGAAATAGCTCTAACAATAGTATAGAGTTTTTAGATATTGTTCTATCTGTTGATACTAATAGTAATAAGATATTTGTCCGCAATTTTAGATAATTAGTAGATAAAAATAGCTTTGTTGATGCAGGGAGCACCCATTTGAAGAGCTGGAAAAATAATATCCCTATGAGCCAATATATTCGCATTAGACGAAACTGTACTAATATTTCTGATTTTGAAAAGGAAGCTTCGTTTTTAGATGAAAAGTTTATAAGGAAAGGTTACTGTAGGGAGATTTTAGAAAAAGCTAAACTAAGGGCCACTAACTGTGATAGTGGGAATTTAATAAATAGAAAAATACATTCACACCCCACTTTGTTGCCCCCCAAAAACAATAATAATAATTTAGTAAATAAAAATCATACTCGTTTTATTACTCGTTTTAATGAAGGGGCCCCTCTTTCTAAAATTTTAAATAAACATTGGGGGATTTTAAAATCTGATCCCATTTTAGGTAATGAAATAGGTGATAAAGAATTTTTTGGCCCCAAGTAAACTATGTAGCCTTGACCCTAAAAAAAGTTTAGGGAGGCCTTTATAATTGGTTGTCAGCTCCAAGAGATACTTTTAAATGTAACAAATTGAATTGTTATACGTGTCCCTTTGTTAGGAAGGGTGACACATTTTTTAACTATAATGGTTCTGAATCTTTTAATTTGAGACATAGATGCAATTGTCAAACAACCTATACAGTGTATTTGGAGAACTGGCTCACATCAGTCGTGGGGCAGTGGAGTGCCACAGTCTGGTATTGAAGAAAAACAGCAGTCGCTAATGAACCTACATTGTGGGGCAGTTTAGTGCCACTGTCTGGTAGTGGAGGAAACAGCAGTAACTGATTAATGTGCAGTTGTAGAGCATTGAAGTGCTGCTTAAAGAGGAAAACAGCAGTCACTGATGAACATGCATGACACATTTTTTAACTATAATGGTTCTGAATCTTTTAATATGAGACATAGATGCAATTGTCAAACAACCTATACAGTGTATCTACTTTCCTGTAAATGTGATCATATTTATATTGGTCGCACGAAAAGGAAAACTAGTAAAAGATTTATTGAACACCTATATAATATCAGAACCAAATTTGATAAGCATAGTGTGCCAGATCATTTTACATCTGTACATGGTAGTGACGTACGAGGTCTACATATTCAAATCATCGACTGGGTACCCCCGAGAATCACTAATAGATTACTTCAATTAAGGATGAAAGAGACCAAATGGATTTATAGGTTGAGAAGTCTTGCCCCTCTAGGTCTTAACATTGATCATGATGTCCAAGCGTTTTTATAAATAAAATTATAAATAAAATTATTTTTATAGAAGATCTTTTTTATTAAAGATCTCTCTTATTAAAGATTATTTTTAAATGTTGATTGTAGACTTTTGATATATTTATATGTATATTAACTGATTCATTTATTTTCTTTAGATGTTTGTGTCGACTATGCAGTTACATTTTCATGACAGTTTATGACTTACTTTAAATAGTTTTTTATAAATTAAAAGAATATTTTATTTTAGGTTGAATGTATAAACATAGAATTTTTAAATGCATTTTTATTTGTTTTATATATATGTGATGAATTTGGGCAAGTTGTAACTATGCCTTTTATGTGTGCTCCACCAATCATGTCTTTCAAGGACCTTAAAATAAAGACCGTTTCTGTTAAGGATCAAATCACTCTTGAGAAAGCCGGCGTGTTACTGTCGAATCGCGTTGAGTTACAGTACAAGACAGGAGTTTTTGAATTTGACTGGTTTAGACTACTCGGACTACGCACGCACTGGCGGTTGATTGCTGCAAAGACACTAAGTTCTCCTGTATACCTTTGGGGCTTGTTATTTTCTTCCATCTAGTAAGTGTTCAATTATTAGCGTGTTGTGACTGCCCGTCAATAAATACTACCTTGAATCGGGTATTGTGCTGTTTTCTTTTGTCGTCCTACTGATGAACATGCAGTTGTGGAGCAGTCTGGTAGTGATGAAAACAACAGACACTGGTGAACATGCAGTTGTGGAGCTGTCTGGTAGTGAAGGAAAACAGTAGTAACTGATGAACATGTAGTTGTGGAGCAGTCTGGTAGTGAAGGGAAACAGTAGTTACTGATGAACATGCAGTTGTGGAGCAGTCTGGTAGTAAAGGAAAACAGCAGTCACTGGTGAACATGCAGTTGTAGAGCAGTCAGGTAGTGAAGGTAAACATTAGTTACTGATGAACATGCAGTTGTGGAGCAGTCTGGTAGTGAAGGAAAACAGCAGTCACTGATGAACATGCAGTTGTGGAGTAGTCTGAGAGTGAAGGGAAACAGCAGTCACTGATAAACATATAATTGTGAAGTAGTCTGGTAGTGAAGGAAAACAGAAGTTACTGATGAACATGCAGCTGTGGAGCAGTCTGGTAGTGAAGGAAAACAACAGTCACTGATGAACATGCAGTTGTGGAGTAGTCTAGTAGTGACTGAAAACAGCAGTCACTGATGAATATGCAGTTGTGGAGTAGTCTAGTAGTGACTGAAAACAGCAGTCACTGATGAACATGCAGTTGTGGAGCAGTCTGGTAGTAATGAAAAACAACAGTCACTGATGATCATGCAGTTGTGAAGTATTCTGGTAGTGAAGGAAAACAGCAGTCACTGATGAACATGCAGTTGTGGAATAGTCTGGTAGGAAATAAAAACAGTAGTTACTGATAAACATGCAGTTGTGGGGAAGTCTGGTAGTGAAGGAAAACAACAGTCACTGATGAACATGCAGTTGTGGAGCAATCTTGTAGTGAAGGAAAACAACAGTCACTGATGAACATGCAGTTGTGGAGCAGTCTGGTAGTGAAGGAAAACAGTAGTAACTGATGAACATGTAGTTGTGGAGCAGTCTGGTAGTGAAGGGAAACAGTAGTTACTGATGAACATGCAGTTGTGGAGCAGTCTGGTAGTAAAGGAAAACAGCAGTCGCTGGTGAACATGCAGTTGTAGAGCAGTCAGGTAGTGAAGGTAAACATTAGTTACTGATGAACATGCAGTTGTGGAGCAGTCTGGTAGTGAAGGAAAACAGCAGTCACTGATGAACATGCAGTTGTGGAGTAGTCTGAGAGTGAAGGGAAACAGCAGTCACTGATAAACATACAATTGTGAAGTAGTCTGGTAGTGAAGGAAAACAACAGTCACTGATGAACATGCAGTTGTGGAGCAGTCTGGTAGTGATGAAAACAACAGACACTGGTGAACATGCAGTTGTGGAGCTGTCTGGTAGTGAAGGAAAACAGTAGTAACTGATGAACATGTAGTTGTGGAGCAGTCTGGTAGTGAAGGGAAACAGTAGTTACTGATGAACATGCAGTTGTGGAGCAGTCTGGTAGTAAAGGAAAACAGCAGTCACTGGTGAACATGCAGTTGTAGAGCAGTCAGGTAGTGAAGGTAAACATTAGTTACTGATGAGCATGCAGTTGTGGAGCAGTCTGGTAGTGAAGGAAAACAGCAGTCACTGATGAACATGCAGTTGTGGAGTAGTCTGAGAGTGAAGGGAAACAGCAGTCACTGATAAACATACAATTGTGAAGTAGTCTGGTAGTGAAGGAAAACAGAAGTTACTGATGAACATGCAGCTGTGGAGCAGTCTGGTAGTGAAGGAAAACAACAGTCACTGATGAACATGCAGTTGTGGAGTAGTCTAGTAGTGACTGAAAACAGCAGTCACTGATGAATATGCAGTTGTGGAGTAGTCTAGTAGTGACTGAAAACAGCAGTCACTGATGAACATGCAGTTGTGGGGCAGTCTGGTAGTAATGAAAAACAACAGTCACTGATGATCATGCAGTTGTGAAGTATTCTGGTAGTGAAGGAAAACAGCAGTCACTGATGAACATGCAGTTGTGGAATAGTCTGGTAGGAAATAAAAACAGTAGTTACTGATAAACATGCAGTTGTGGGGAAGTCTGGTAGTGAAGGAAAACAACAGTCACTGATGAACATGCAGTTGTGGAGCAATCTTGTAGTGAAGGAAAACAACAGTCACTGATGAACATGCAGTTGTGGATGTGGAGCTGTCTGGTAGTGAAGGTAAACAGTAGTTACTGATGAACATGCAGTTGTGGAGCTATCTGGTAGTGAAGGTAAACAGTAGTGACGGATGAACATGCAGTTGTGGAGCAATCTGGTAGTGAAGAAAAACAACAGTCATTGATAAACATGCAGTTGTGGAGCAATCTGGTAGTGAAGGTAAACAGTAGTTACTGATAAAGATGCAGTTGTTGAGCTGTCTGGCAGTGAAGATAAACAGTAGTTACTGATGAACATGCAGTTGTGGAGCTGTCTGGTAGTGAAGGTAAACAGTATTTACTGATAAACATTCAGTTGTGGAGCTGTCTGGTTAGTGAAGGTAAACAGTAGTTACTGATGAACATGCAGTTGTGGAGTTGTCTGGTAGTAAAGGTAAACAGTAGTTACTGATGAAAGTGAAGTTGTGGAGCTGTCTGTTAGTGAAGGTAAACAGTAGTTAATGATGAACATGCAGTTGTGAAGCAATCTGGTAGTAAAGGAAAACAGAAGTCACTGGTTAACATGCAGTTGTGGAGCAGTCTGGTAGTGAAGGTAAACAGTGGTTACTGATGAACATGCAGTTGTGGGGCAGTCTGGTAGTGAAGGAAAACAGTAGTTACTGATGAACATGCAGTTGTGGAGCAGTCTTGTAGTGAAGAAAAACAACAGTCACTGATGATCATGTAGTTGTGAAGTATTCTGGTAGTGAAGGAAAACAACAGTTACTGATGAACATGCAGTTGTTGAATAGTCTGGTAGGAAATAAAAACAGTAGTTACTGATGAACATGCAGTTGTGGGGAAGTCTGGTAGTGAAGGAAAACAACAGTCACTGATGAACATGCAGTTGTGGAGCAATCTGGTAGTGAAGGAAAACCACAGTCACTGATGAACATGCAGTTGTGGAGCTGTCTAATAGTGAAGGTAAACAGTAGTTACTGATGAACATGCAGTTGTGGAGCTGTCTGGTAGTGAAAGTAAACAGTAGTTACTGATGAACATGCAGTTGTGGAGCTGTCTGGTAGTAAAGGTAAAAAGTAGTTACTGATGAACATGCAGTTGTGGAGCTGTGTGGTAGTGAAGGTAAACAGTAGTTATTGATGAAAATGCAGTTGTGGAGCTGTCTGTTAGTGAAGGTAAACAGTAGTTAATAATGAACATGCAGTTGTGGAGCAGTCTGGTAGTGAAGGAAAACAGAAGTCACTGGTGAACATGCAGTTGTGGTGCAGTCTGGTAGTGAAGGTAAACAGTGGTTACTGATGAACATGCAGTTGTGGAGCAGTCTGGTAATGAAGGAAAACAGTAGTTACTGATGAACATGCAGTTGTGGAGCAGTCTTGTAGTGAAGGCAAACAGCAGTCACTGATGAACATGCAGTTATGGAGCAGTCTGGTAGTGAGGGAAAACAGCAGTCACTGATGAACATGCAATTGTGGAGCTGTCTGAGAGTGAAGGAAAACAGCAGTCACAGATGAACATGTAGTTGTGAAGTAGTCTGGTAGTGAAGGAAAACAGTAGTTACTGATGAACATGCAGTTGTGGAGCAGTCTGGTAGTGAAGGAAAACAACAGTCACTGATGAACATGCAGTTGTGGAGTAGTCTGTTAGTGAAGGAAAACAACAGTCACTGATGAACATGCAGTTGTGGAGCAGTCTAATAGTGAAGGAAATGACAGTCACTGATGAACATGCAGTGGTGGAGTAGTCTGGTAGTGAAAGAAAACAGCAATCACTGATGAACATGCAGTTGTGGAGTTGTCTGGTAGTAAAGGTAAACAGTAGTTACTGATGAAAGTGAAGTTGTGGAGCTGTCTGTTAGTGAAGGTAAACAGTAGTTAATGATGAACATGCAGTTGTGAAGCAATCTGGTAGTAAAGGAAAACAGAAGTCACTGGTTAACATGCAGTTGTGGAGCAGTCTGGTAGTGAAGGTAAACAGTGGTTACTGATGAACATGCAGTTGTGGGGCAGTCTGGTAGTGAAGGAAAACAGTAGTTACTGATGAACATGCAGTTGTGGAGCAGTCTTGTAGTGAAGAAAAACAACAGTCACTGATGATCATGTAGTTGTGAAGTATTCTGGTAGTGAAGGAAAACAACAGTTACTGATGAACATGCAGTTGTTGAATAGTCTGGTAGGAAATAAAAACAGTAGTTACTGATGAACATGCAGTTGTGGGGAAGTCTGGTAGTGAAGGAAAACAACAGTCACTGATGAACATGCAGTTGTGGAGCAATCTGGTAGTGAAGGAAAACCACAGTCACTGATGAACATGCAGTTGTGGAGCTGTCTAATAGTGAAGGTAAACAGTAGTTACTGATGAACATGCAGTTGTGGAGCTGTCTGGTAGTGAAAGTAAACAGTAGTTACTGATGAACATGCAGTTGTGGAGCTGTCTGGTAGTAAAGGTAAAAAGTAGTTACTGATGAACATGCAGTTGTGGAGCTGTGTGGTAGTGAAGGTAAACAGTAGTTATTGATGAAAATGCAGTTGTGGAGCTGTCTGTTAGTGAAGGTAAACAGTAGTTAATAATGAACATGCAGTTGTGGAGCAGTCTGGTAGTGAAGGAAAACAGAAGTCACTGGTGAACATGCAGTTGTGGTGCAGTCTGGTAGTGAAGGTAAACAGTGGTTACTGATGAACATGCAGTTGTGGAGCAGTCTGGTAATGAAGGAAAACAGTAGTTACTGATGAACATGCAGTTGTGGAGCAGTCTTGTAGTGAAGGCAAACAGCAGTCACTGATGAACATGCAGTTATGGAGCAGTCTGGTAGTGAGGGAAAACAGCAGTCACTGATGAACATGCAGTTGTGGAGCTGTCTGAGAGTGAAGGAAAACAGCAGTCACAGATGAACATGTGGTTGTGGAGTAGTCTGGGAGTGAAAGAAAAACAGCAGTCACTGATAAACATACAGTTGTGAAGTAGTCTGGTAGTGAAGGAAAACAGTAGTTACTGATGAACATGCAGTTGTGGAGCAGTCTGGTAGTGAAGGAAAACAACAGTCACTGATGAACATGCAGTTGTGGAGTAGTCTGTTAGTGAAGGAAAACAACAGTCACTGATGAACATGCAGTTGTGGAGCAGTCTAATAGTGAAGGAAATGACAGTCACTGATGAACATGCAGTGGTGGAGTAGTCTGGTAGTGAAAGAAAACAGCAATTACTGATGAACATGCAGTTGTGGACTAGTCTGGTAGTGAAGAAAAACAACAGTCACTGATGAAAATGCAGTTGTGAAGTATTCTGGTAGTGAAGGAAAACAGCAGTCACTGATGAACATGCAGTTGTGGAATAGTCTGGTAGGAAATAAAAACAGTAGTTACTGATAAACATGCAGTTGTGGGGAAGTCTGGTAGTGAAGGAAAACAACAGTCACTGATGAACATGCAGTTGTGGAGCAATCTTGTAGTGAAGGAAAACAACAGTCACTGATGAACATGCAGTTGTGGATGTGGAGCTGTCTGGTAGTGAAGGTAAACAGTAGTTACTGATGAACATGCAGTTGTGGAGCTATCTGGTAGTGAAGGTAAACAGTAGTTACTGATGAACATGCAGTTGTGGAGCTATCTGGTAGTGAAGAAAAACAACAGTCACTGATAAACATGCAGTTGTGGAGCAATCTGGTAGTGAAGGTAAACAGTAGTTACTGATAAAGATGCAGTTGTTGAGCTGTCTGGCAGTGAAGATAAACAGTAGTTACTGATGAAGATGCAGTTGTGGAGCTGTCTGGTAGTGAAGGTAAACAGTATTTACTGATAAACATGCAGTTGTGGAGCTGTCTGGTAGTGAAGGTAAACAGTAGTTACTGATGAACATGCAGTTGTGGAGTTGTCTGGTAGTAAAGGTAAACAGTAGTTACTGATGAAAGTGAAGTTGTGGAGCTGTCTGTTAGTGAAGGTAAACAGTAGTTAATGATGAACATGCAGTTGTGAAGCAATCTGGTAGTAAAGGAAAACAGAAGTCACTGGTGAACATGCAGTTGTGGAGCAGTCTGGTAGTGAAGGTAAACAGTGGTTACTGATGAACATGCAGTTGTGGGGCAGTCTGGTAGTGAAGGAAAACAGTAGTTACTGATGAACATGCAGTTGTGGAGCAGTCTTGTAGTGAAGAAAAACAACAGTCACTGATGATCATGTAGTTGTGAAGTATTCTGGTAGTGAAGGAAAACAACAGTTACTGATGAACATGCAGTTGTGGAATAGTCTGGTAGGAAATAAAAACAGTAGTTACTGATGAACATTCAGTTGTGGAGTAGTCTGGTAGTGAAGGAAAACAACAATTACTGATGAACATGCAGTTGTGGAGTAGTCTAGTAGTGAAGGAAAACAACAGTCACTGATGAACATGCAGTTGTGGAGTAGTCTGTTAGTGAAGGAAAACAGCAGTCATTGATAAACATGCAGTTGTGAAGTAGTCTGGAAATAAAGGAAAACAGTAGTTACTAATGAGCATGCAATTGTGGAGTAAACTGGTAGTGAAGGAAAACAACAGTCACTGATGAACATGCAGTTGTGGAGTAGTCTGGTAGTGAAAGAAAACAGCAGTCACTGGTGAACATGCAGTTGTGGAGCAGTCTGGTAGTGAAAGAAAAGAGTATTCACTGATGAACATGCAGTTGTGGAGTAGTCTGGTAGTGAAGAAAAACAACAGTCACTGATGAACATGCAGTTGTGAAGTAGTCTGGTAGTGAAGGAAAACAACAGTCACTGATGAACATGCAGTTGTGGAGTAGTCTGATAGTGAAAGAAAACAGCAGTCACTGGTGAACATGCAGTTATGGAGCAGTCTGGTAGTTAAAGAAATAAGTATTCACTGATGAACATGCAGTTGTGGAATAGTCTGGTAGTGAAGAAAAACAACAGTCACTGATGAACATGCAGTGGTGGAGTAGTCTGGTAGTGAAAGAAAACAGCAGTCACTGATGAACATGCAGTTGTAGAGTAGTCTAGTAGTGAAGAAAAACAACAGTCACTGATGAACATGCAGTTGTGAAGTATTCTGGTAGTGAAGGTAAACAGTAGTTACTGATGAACATGCAGTTGTGGAGCAATCTGGTAGTGAAGGTAAACAGTAGTTACTGATGAACATTCAGTTGTGGAGCAATCTGATAGCGAAGGTAAACAGTGGTTACTGATGAACATGCAGTTGTGGAGCAATCTGATAGTGAAGGTAAACAGTAGTTACTGATGAACATGCAGTTGTGGAGCAATCTGGTAGTAAAGGTAAACAGTAGTCACTGATGAACATGCAGTTGTGGAGCTGTCTGGTAGTGAAGGTAAACAGTAGTTACTGATGAACCTGCAGTTGTGGAGCAATCTGGTAGTGAAGAAATACAACAGTCACTGATAAACATGCAGTTGTGGAGCAATCTGGTAGTGAAGGAAAACAACAGTCACTGATGAACATGCAGTTGTGGAGCTGTCTGGCAGTGAAAGTAAACAGTAGTTACTGATGAACATGCAGTTGTGGAGCTGTCTGGTAGTGAAGGTAAACAGTAGTTACTGATGAACATGCAGTTGTGGAGCTTTCTGGTAGTGAAGGTAAACAGTAGTTACTGATGAACATGCAGTTGTGGAGCTGTCTGGTAGTGAAGGTAAACAGTAGTTGTCATGGATACAAGACAGCTAAGGCTACCCACCCCCCTATAACCTAATCCCTGTTATTTCTCAGTGGTTTTGGGCTCCTCAACCACAATCTCTGGAAGCTTTTGTTTGCATCGTTTTCTGTTCCAAACTTGTTTAGAGAAGAACTGGTCTATGACCTGGAAAACCCTTCTAGGCTGGCTGGGCTCCTGGAACTCCCAGTCGGCCACCTCACAATGGACACCCGCCTAACTCCTCTCAGGCTGTCCGGGCTCCTGGAACTCCCGGTCGGCCACAGGACAGCAGGACACCTGCTAACTTTACCCCTGGTCGCTCCAGCAACCATGTGCCCCAGAGCTCCACTCTTTTTGGGATTAGTAGCCCCTAGGGAGGACAAGAGGTGGGGGAATTACTGGAGGGGAGCTGCTTTGGGAACCGGGGGTTTTGGAAACCCCTACCCCCATGACTTCAATGGGCTGTATCTCCGGTCCCCAATAACGAATCATGCCGCTTTTTGGACTGCGGCATCTGTGGACCGAGAGCTTTCAAATGACACCCTGGAAGTGCTGTCGCTCCTCTGGGATCACCCCAAAACCGTCACTGTCACTGTGTCCTTGGATTCTGTGGGACTATGGTTGCTATGGAGGCGCCGGTCAGTCTGGAGGGGCGGGAATGGTGGGAAAACTGTGGCATTGTCTCCCTGTTTTATCAAGATGTGTGTGTGTATAAAAGATGTGTGTTTGTCCCAATAAACTCAGTTCTTGTTTCACCTGAATGCTAGTCTGTCTAGTTATTTGGGTGAGCTCCAGCTAAAATCTCTTTCCTGGGCTACATAGCAGCCTGTTCCAGGCAAAGGAAGGACCCTCTGGCAGAGCTACCCAGTCGATGGAGTCTGCCACAGGGTGGGACACAGAGTACTGGTGCTGTCGGTCATCAGGGGTGGCTACAGGCTGTGGTCACTTGCCAGCTACATAGCTGCAGTCTGCAGGTAGGAAGCAGGACCCTTTTTGGTGGAGCTACCCAGTCGGGGTAGTCGGGTTATCCATCACAGAAGTTACTTATGAACATGCAGTTGTGGAGCAGTCTGGTAGTGAAGAAAAACACAAGTCACTGATGAACATGCAGTTGTGCAGCTGTCTGGTAGTGAAGGCAAACAGTAGTTACTGGTGAACATGCAGTTGTGGAGCAATCTGGTAGTGAAGGTAAACAGTAGTTACTGATGAACATGCAGTTGTGGAGCAATCTGGTAGTGAAGGTAAACAGTAGTTACTGATCAACATGCAGTTGTGGAGCAATCTGGTATTAAAGGTAAACAGTAGTCACTGATCAACATGCATTTGTGGAGCTGTCTGGTAGTGAAGGTAAACAGTAGTTACTGATGAACATGCAGTTGTGGAGCAATCTGGTAGTGAAGAAAAACAACAGTCACTGATGAACATGCAGTTGTGGAGCAATCTGGTAGTGAAGGAAAACAACAGTCACTGATAAACATGCAGTTGTGGAGCTGTCTTTCAGTGAAGGTAAACAGTAGTTACTGATGAACATGCAGTTGTGGAGCTGTCTGGTAGTGAAGGAAACAGTAATTACTGATGAACATGCAGTTGTCGAGCAGTCTGGTAGTGAAGGAAAACAGCAGTCACTGATGAACATGCAATTGTGGAGCAATCTTGTAGTTAAGAAAAACAGCAGTTACCAATGAACATGCAGTTGTGGAGTAGTCTGGTAGTGAAGGAAAGCAGTAGTTACTGATGACCATGCAGTTGTGGAGTAGTCTGGCAGTGAAGGAAAACTACAGTTACTGATGAGCATGCAGTTGTGGAGCTGTCTGGTAGTGAAGGTAAACAGTAGTTACTGATGAACATGCAGTTGTGGAGCAGTCTGGTAGAGAAGGAAAACAGTAGTTACTGATGTACATGCAATTGTGAAGTAGTCTGGTAGTGAAGGAAAACAGTAGTTACTGATGACCATGCAGTTGTGGAGCAGTCTGGTAGTGAATGAAAACAGCAGTCACTGATGAACATGCAGTTGTGAAGTAGTCTGGTAGTGAAGGAAAACAACAGTCACTGATGAACATTCAGTTGTGGAATAGTCTGGTAGGGAAGGAAAGCAACAGTCACTGATGAACATGCAGTTGTGTGGAATAGTCTGGTAGGGAAGGAAACAGTAGTTACTGATGAGCATGCAGTTGTGGAGCAATCTGGTAGTGAAGGTAAACAGTAGTTACTGATAAACTTGCAGTTGTGGAGCTGTCTGGTAGTGAAGGAAAACAGAAGTCACTGATGAACATGCAGTTGTGGAGCAATCTGGTAGTGAAGGAAAACAACAGTCACAAATGAACATGCAGTAGTGGAGCTGTCTGGTAGTGAAGGTGAACAGTAGTTACTGATGATGAACATGCAGATTTGGAGCTGTCTGGTAGTTAAGGTAAGCAGCAGTTATTGATGAACATGCAGATGTGGCGCTGTCTGGTAGTGAAGTTAAACAGTAGTTACTGATGAACATGCAGTTGTGGGGTAGTGAAGGTAAACAGTAGTTACTGATAAACTTTCAGTTGTGGAGCTGTCTGGTAGTGAAGGAAAACAGAAGTCACTGATGAACATGCAGTTGTGGAGCAATCTGGTAGTGAAGGAAAACAACAGTCACAAATGAACATGCAGTTGTGGAGCTGTCTGGTAGTGAAGGTGAACAGTAGTTACTGATGAACATGCAGTTTTGGAGCTGTCTGGTAGTGAAGGTAAACAGTAGTTACTGATGAACATGCAGTTGTGGCACTGTCTGGTAATGAAGTTAAACAGTAGTTACTGATGAACATGCAGTTGTGGCGCTGTCTGGTAATGAAGTTAGTGAAAGAATAGTAGTGAAAGACAGCACCTTTTTTCTGTCTGGGGCACAGGAATGGGTTAGCCAAACCCCAATGTAAAATTCAAAGAAGTAATTTTCCAGCCTCCAGTAAGATTTAAAAGACCTTTATTATTCTCTAGCAGGGTCCATCATATAAACAACGTTTCAAACCTTAACTCGGTTCTTAACCATGTCTCTGATGTCATGATTAAGAACCGAGTTAAGGTTTGAAACGTTGTTTATATGATGGACCCTGCAAGAGAATAATAAAGGTCTTTTAAATCTTACTGGAGGCTGGAAAATTACTTCTTTGGTAATGAAGTTAAACAGTAGTTACTGATGAACATGCAGTTGCGGAGCAATCTGTTGGTGAAGGGAAACAACAGTCACTGATGAACATGCAGTTGTGGAGCTGTCTGGTAGTGAAGTTAAACAGTAGTTACTGATGTACATGCAGTTGTGGTTCAGTCTGGTAGTGAAGGAAAACAGCAGTCCATGGTAAAGTGAGTTAATACAGAGAAGATTAGTGCAGCCAACTTTACTCAAGCACAAACATTTCTTTAAATGAATATTGTGACAGCACTAAGTTAAAAGTTATAGTTTGTGCTTGAACAAAAAGACGAAACTGTGTTACAGTATTAAGTGCAATTTAGGACCTGAAGTAAACTGTAATGGTTAAATAAAAAGTTACACAAAACACATATAAAACTCATTAAAATAAAGTATCTCATACAAATATACAGCTAATAAAATATATCATATTAATATTAATACAAAAGTTTTAAAAGGGTTAAAAGGGATATGGTATACAGCAAACTGTTTGGGATATATGTGTACATATATATATATATATATATATATGTCTAAATATGTGCGTGTGTGTAGATATACACACAAATACAAATACACACGTGCAATATCATTTTTATTCATTTTAATGTGTTCTGAATATAAATACTTTTAATCCCAATGTTCTTCACATAGAAAAAAAAAAGTTATTTAAATATATATATTTCTGACATGCCACAGAGAGCCCGGGAGGAAGAGGAGGAGTCTGGAGTAAGAGAGTGTGCTCCAGGCTACCATTCCCTGTAGCTTGTTTCTAGGCGGTTTTTTCGCGCCTGGCTATCCCCTATGGGAAGCCCTGCTACAGCACAGAAAAAGATTATCTGTCCTGTGCCACCCCGGCAGCGCAAGATTTCAAGACCTGACCCACCAAGAGCTTACTTTGTGTGGCAGACTACGTTTGTAAGCTCCGTGCCTGGTGGAAGTCATAGGAAAATCTGAAGGTGGGCCTCCCACTCGCAACTTTGCCACTCGAGTGGGGCAAGCAGCCCAGAGACTTTACATACAAGGACAGCCTCAATACAGTGGTGAGCACCTGCAACTTACCAACCCAGTCATCGGAACTGTAACCGCTACAGAGGGCTCCCTGACGTAAGGGCGTCCGGCCGGAGTGGCGCCGGCAACCAAGACGAGGCTCTGCAGGATTAGCTGCTCTCCCCACCCACCGGTGCTGTGAGTGGGGATTGAGCAGCGCAAGTTCCGGACCACCCGGGCCCCTGCGAGAGGCAACCAGAAGGAGATTCCACCCCTATCAGCAACGGCAGGTCTACCCCACCGATGCTGCGAGGCAGAACCTGCAAGACAAGGCGCTGATCTAGGGGGTAAAGGAACAGCAAAACCCTCGGAAACCAAGACGAATAAAACTTATGCCCGGGAACAGTATCCAACAGTAAACTACGGCCACAGGAACCACACCGGCTGTTAACTGAGACATAGAGCCGTACGGCGAAGACGGGTAAGTGCGGGACGGCTCCCACCCTGCTCACATACGCTAGATGGCGGGAAGGGAAGAGGGGACCGGCTAGCAGTTTAACTCGAGGGCTGGAACTTTGTATTAAAATGAGCAACTGAACTCTGGCTTAAGTTTGTCGTTTGACTGAGTCCTGAAGGGGGAAGGAGTGGGGCAAGAATTTATAAGGATAAAAACCCAAGATCTGAATTACTGCCTCATCCCCTTAAAAGGGAAAGGGAAAGAGAAAAAGGAAGAAAAGAAAACATAAGTGACATAACTTTGCTTTAATACCCCCCAGCGAATCATTGATACTAGACTTTATGTAGTCCATGAACACTTACCTGGGTTTTCTTTTCTTTTCTCCCTCATTTTTTTTGTAATAGCTCCCCTCTCTTGCTACCAGAGACACTGAAAAGCACTGCAGGGCTATAAGCTTGGGAGCTAGCTGGTGAACTGTACAAAAGCTGGCTCAGATGCTAATCTATTATTTTACATAATAATTGTACTATGTGTATAGGTTGAGTTTAAGATTCTATGTACTCAAGTGAATATGTTTCCCGTGGAATACATGGGACACGGTTTTTGTTTTGCTTGTTGTTGTTTTCTTTTTTCCTTTTTTTTTTTTTTTTTTTTTTTTTTGGTTCTGCAGAATAACTGATGGTCTTAACAAGTACTATTGAAACCTATAAAACCTGGTCAATAACATTACTGGGCAAACTGAAGAATGCTTATTCTTGCCTTAATAATGTGAGAAGGAAAGAAAATGAAAAGGGAAAAAATCAGTTGGCTCTTTTTACTATTGTACTATCAAACGGTACAACTGTGGAAAGGCAGGGTTAGAGTCAAAGGCATTTGATTCATATAGGTATAGGCATAATACACTGCCCCAGGGAACAAGTTAGAGTTAAATTAGCTCATTTCCCTATAGCCATTTTTTTTTTTTTTTTTTTTTTTTTGAGAGCACCAAGTGATCCAACCTGTGGGTCATATGCTTCAGATGGGGATCTATGAGATGAACTAGAGTTAGGCAACTGTTTAAAGGTTAAAGTCTAGGACTTAATAAAGGTACTGAAGTAATCCAGAGCAATTCTAAGGTATTTAAGAACTTCCTCTACCATACTGCTTTCTTATTAATCTTTTGGCCTATTAGGAGATAGTGTTTACCATTGAATCAATAGTGATATCGGCAGGCAGGTACAGTGCTTTAAGCCCTGGATCTAGCATTATGATATGAACATAGATTGGATTATCTATTAAATAAGGGAGGAGCGGGGGGGAAGGGGAGAAAGTAGGGGGAAGGAGAGGGGAAGAAAGAAAAGAAACTTAACGGCATAATCTTGATTTACCCTGGGGAAAGAGATTAGGAACATAAGTGGAACCTAGGGGATTGTACAGACCCCCATGTAGAATTTCTTAATAGGTGGCGTTTACTCAGGTGAATATATTCAGCAAAGTAATTCTGTTTTGATCTGATAGGAGCTCATCCTCTGCTGTTGGCTTAATAGCAAGTGTATCATAGGACAATATCCAGTCTAGATTTGAGTCATAAGTGCTGATAGCCTTGTGTCCCTGTTTTTTGGCACTAGAATATAGTCTGCACACGGGTGTACCGTGATTTCAAAACCTAAAGGTCATTAACTAGTATCACCTTATTACAATTCACTTAACTATACTCTTGAAGAGGCACAGTGGTTCTTGCTCTCTTCTCTTACTTATCACTTATGTGGCAATTCACTTACTAGATAGACACTTCCCTCTTGCACCTCACTCCCCAGGCACCTCCTTTTTTTTTTTTTTTTCTCGCTCTCTCACTTAGCACGTTCACACTAGGGCACGCCCTAAACCACTAACGTACTTAGTTTTTACTTCACACAACCTCCTTCACGTTTTTTAGTTGTGCATGGATAAATATATCACCTCACCATCACTCACGGGAAAAAATATTTCGGGCATGGCTGCCAAAAACAAGGACCGTAGGAACAAAGCTCCCCCAGGGACGCCGGTAGACACACTTATAGAATCAACGCCCTCGAAGACTCCAAATCTAACGATTTCAAATGAATCAACAAACCTTGTTGCAAGTATATTAGAAGCCATTTCTCCAAAATTTGACTTACTAAAAACTGAAATTAGACAGGATATCTCTCTACTGACCTTAGAGGTCAGACAATTCTTGAAAAGAATCAAAGAAGCAGAACAGAGAATCTCAGATTTAGAGGATGCGTCAAATGGTTATTTTACAAAGATTGAAGATCACTATTCTGAGATTCTGAAATTAAAAGCTAAAGTAGAAGATTTAGAAAACAGATCAAGGAGGAATAACCTCAGAATTATTGGCCTCCCAGAATCAGTCAAGCAGGATGAGCTCATGCAGATTATGACACACACCCTACCACAATTGTTAAAAATCCCCCCAGCACAAACGCTTATTGCAATTGAAAGAGTTCACAGACTGGGGAGGGCTCTTGAATCCTCATCTAACCTAGCCAGACCCAGACCAATCATTGCAAAGTTCCTGAACTACCAGGACAAAATGATGTTTCTTCAATCCTACCGAAAACATCAACCCATTTTTTACAATGGGAATAAAATTTTGTTATTTCAAGATTTTTCCATAGAAACCTCCACAAAGAGGAGGGAACTCTCCTCAGTTTGCGGTAGGATGTTGAAAATGGGCTGGCAAGCCACGGTTATTTTCCCAGCTAAACTTAAACTTACACATGATGGTCAAACGTTTTTTTTTGACTCAGCAGCTGATGCTGAAAAAAAGATAGCTGAACATGGGGATAACTGTTAAAATAAATGTAAGGAACAGGGACTGCACCAAATCTATTTTGATGGTAAGCGGACGTTTTGGTTTTTTTTTTTATTATCTTCTTTTTTGCTCCTCCCTCCCCCCCCCCCCCCGCCATGGGCCCCAGATGGCATAGGAATACAAGAGGTTCTCTTATCCCCTTAGAGATATATGAACAACCTTAGGATTAAAGATATTAAAATCACCTCATGGAATATTGGTGGGATCACATCACCCATCAAACGGAAAATAATTTTGACTCACTTGCAGAAAAAAGTCCCTTATAGCACTACTCCAGGAAACACACCTTAACGCAGAAGAATCACTTAAACTGAAAGCAACATGGGTGGTAGAAAGTATTTTTGCACCCTCAGTAAATAGGAGCAAGGGAGTTGCAATCTTGATTGGGAAGGAACTGAGATATGAAAAACTAGACACAGTGATTGATCCAGATAGCAGATTTATAATTATAAAGTTGAAAATTATAAACTCAATATTCACTATATGTAATCTCTATGCACCAAATATAATTGAGTATGGGTTCTGGGACTCTCTTCAAGCAAAAATTCTGCAAATAGCGAAAAGTCACATAATTATAGCAGGGGACTTCAACATGACTCCTCATGCTCCAATAGATAGATTCAGACATGGAGTGAAGCAGAAGATAAATAAAAAGGACAAACTGGAAAATAAACTATTCAAATCCATCACGCGAAACTTGGCAGTCAGAGACATTTGGAGGGTTCAGAACCCTGATAGTAGAAATTATACATGTTGCTCTAAACAATCTAAATCCCTATCAAGAATTGATCTTATGCTAATTAATGACAGCCTGTATCATAGGGGGCCAAAGCACATATACCCGAAATTTTATTATCAGACCACGCACCAATTACTTTAAACATCCCAGCCTCAAAGATTGGCACTAAAAGACATGCGTTTTATTATCCCAAATATCTTGACAAAAACGCAAAATTCAGAGAGTGGCTCGAGGAAAGGTGGGGGGATTATTATCGGAACAACAAAGACTCAGTGGCTAGCCCTCTGATTCTGTGGGAAACAGCAAAAGCGGTATTGAGGGGGGATATAATTGCGTATATGGCAAACATCAAAAAAAAAAACTCACCGAAAGGAAAGACAAGTAACTGACACAGTAATCAATGCTTACAACAAGTACATAAATACACCCTCCAACGAAAATTGAAGAAAATACATTAAAGCTAAAGAAGAAAGGGATACTCTCTTACTTCTTAATGCAACACAAGCAGATCTAAGATATCAATCCAACTTCTACAAATTCGGTAATAAATCGGGCAAATTGCTGGCCAAACTGGTAAAGAATTCAAGATCTTCAAAAACAGTGGAAACTATACGAATTAATAATACATTGCTCACCTCGCCAGAGGAAATACAGGGAGTGCAGAATTATTAGGCAAATGAGTATTTTGACCACATCATCCTCTTTATGCATGTTGTCTTACTCCAAGCTGTATAGGCTCGAAAGCCTACTACCAATTAAGCATATTAGGTGATGTGCATCTCTGTAATGAGAAGGGGTGTGGTCTAATGACATCAACACCCTATATCAGGTGTGCATAATTATTAGGCAACTTCCTTTCCTTTGGCAAAATGGGTCAAAAGAAGGACTTGACAGGCTCAGAAAAGTCAAAAATAGTGAGATATCTTGCAGAGGGATGCAGCACTCTTAAAATTGCAAAGCTTCTGAAGCGTGATCATCGAACAATCAAGCGTTTCATTCAAAATAGTCAACAGGGTCGCAAGAAGCGTGTGGAAAAACCAAGGCACAAAATAACTGCCCATGAACTGAGAAAAGTCAAGCGTGCAGCT
The DNA here is from genome assembly GCF_027579735.1 of Bombina bombina. Lineage (NCBI taxonomy): Eukaryota > Metazoa > Chordata > Amphibia > Anura > Bombinatoridae > Bombina > Bombina bombina. Next base: position 129,705,174 of record NC_069499.1, read on the forward strand.
GCCAAGATGCCACTTGCCACCAGTTTGGCCATATTTCAGAGCTGCAACATCACTGGAGTGCCCAACAGCACAAGGTGTGCAATACTCAGAGACATGGCCAAGGTAAGAAAGGCTGAAAGACGACCACCACTGAGCAAGACACACAAGCTGAAACGTCAAGACTGGGCCAAGAAATATCTCAAGACTGATTTTTCTAAGGTTTTATGGACTGATGAAATGAGAGTGAGTCTTGATGGGCCAGATGGATGGGCCCGTGGCTGGATTGGTAAAGGGCAGAGAGCTCCAGTCCGACTCAGACGCCAGCAAGGTGGAGGTGGAGTACTGGTTTGGGCTGGTATCATCAAAGATGAGCTTGTGGGGCCTTTTCGGGTTGAGGATGGAGTCAAGCTCAACTCCCAGTCCTACTGCCAGTTTCTGGAAGACACCTTCTTCAAGCAGTGGTACAGGAAGAAGTCTTCATCCTTCAAGAAAAACATGATTTTCATGCAGGACAATACTCCATCACATGCGTCCAAGTACTCCACAGCGTGGCTGGCAAGAAAGGGTATAAAAGAAGAAAATCTAATGACATGGCCTCCTTGTTCACCTGATCTGAACCCCATTGAGAACCTGTGGTCCATCATCAAATGTGAGATTTACAAGGAGGGAAAACAGTACACCTCTCTGAACAGTGTCTGGGAGGCTGTGGTTGCTGCTGCACGCAATGTTGATGGTGAACAGATCAAAACACTGACAGAATCCATGGATAGCAGGCTTTTGAGTGTCCTTGCAAAGAAAGGTGGCTATATTGGTCACTGATTTGTTTTTGTTTTGTTTTTGAATGTCAGAAATGTATATTTGTGAATGTTGAGATGTTATATTGGTTTCACTGGTAAAAATAAATAATTGAAATGGGTATATATTTGTTTTTTGTTAAGTTGCCTAATAATTATGCACAGTAATAGTCACCTGCACACACAGATATCCCCCTAAAATAGCTATAACTAAAAACAAACTAAAAACTACTTCTAAAACTATTCAGCTTTGATATTAATTAGTTTTTTGGGTTCATTGAGAACATGGTTGTTGTTCAATAATAAAATTAATCCTCAAAAATACAACTTGCCTAATAATTCTGCACTCCCTGTATCTGAATCTTTTTTTTCATACTATAAAGCAATTTATGCGGCGAATCCAGTAAATATAGATATAAAGGAGAGTTTCTGGAAAGATATCTCCCCCACGAAAATATCCCCCGAATTTAAACTGGGATTGAATGCCCCGATAACAGAGCTGGAAGTAAGCCAAGCAATACAAAGCTTGAAAAAAGACAAAGCACCGGGTCCCGATTCATTGCCAAATGAATTTTATAAAAGTCTAGGTAAAGCGATCACTCCACAGTTGACCACTCTTTTTAACTCTTTCAACAGAATAACCAAATACCTCCCAGTTTTTTAACATCTCATACCATACTAATACCCAAAGCTGATAAAGACCCACAGTGCAGAGAGTCGTATAGACCTATTGCATTATTGAACACGGACTACAAAATAGTCGCTTCAATTTTGGCAAAGAGAATGCAAAAAGGCTTAGGGGAAGTAATTCATAAAAATCAGGTTGGGTTCCTTGCAAAAAGGAGCTCATCATCTATAATCAGACAACTTCTTTTATCCATTGACTATTTTAAGAATAGTGAAAGGAAGCTAATGGAAAGCTTACCTGACGCAGCGATTATAGCGATCGACGCTGAGAAGGCGTTTGATCGAATTAGCCACGATCATATCCTTACCACATCGAAACAATTTGGATTTCAAGATAAATTTCTAAACCTAGTAAATAACTTGTGCAAACAGGCAACATCAAAATTAGTCATGCACGGGCAAGAGTCACAGAGCATATCTTTAGAGCAGGGTACAAGACAGGGCTGCCCGCTTTCTCCCCTGCTATTTGATTTGGCGATTGAACCCCTAGCTATAAAAATCAGAAACCACATTGAAGGCATTAGGATCAATAAACATGAATTAAAAGTGTCTCTATACGCAGACGACCTGCTGGTTTACGCCTCCAATACCTCCCTGAATATTCCAATAATTCTCAACATAATTGAACAATTTGGCCAATTCGCAGGGTATAAAATGAATAAACAAAAAACTGAAATACTATGGTTAAGGAAGACCGATACGTCATATTTAAATAACCCATTTAAGACGGTTCTGAAATCGCTTAGATATTTGGGGATTTTTGTCTCTGCAGATCCCCGGGAATGGTACTCCTTAAATGTTACACCAATCTTTGCACGTGCCTTTTCACTTATGAGAGATTGGCAGAATTTACCTCTCTCCCTCTCGGGGCGTGTTGCTTTATATAAATAAAATGGTAATCTTGCCAAAAATATCATACATTCTCCAAAACCTTCCACTTTTTATAAAATCGCAAGACATTAAGAAATTTAATATGGCACTCCGGAAATTTATATGGCAATCAAGGAAACCCAGAGTTGCCCTGCAAAGATTATATCTGGCAAGGCAATTTGCTGGGTTGGCTTTGCCAAGTTTGTATCTCTATAATTTGGTTTTCTTGGGTCGCACTGCGGCAGATTGGGTGGCAGAAGCTGACTACTTTACAGATAACGAGCTAGAGAATAGCTTAATTTTCCCTCTAAAGCCGCTGTCGCTCTTACATACACCGCCCCACTTAGTGCCCAAACTAGTGAAAAAATGTAAAACTATACATGTAATAATTCAGGCATGGAAAAAGATAGGCACAATACTGGGAATAAATACCAACATTCCCAGGTATCAAACCTTTATAGGCAATATTGAATTCCAAGAAGGATCCCAAGCTTTGCACTTGAGAAAGTGGTAGGAGCAGGGGCTTAGGCAGGTTGCACAGCTTCACCATGCAGAATCAGGAACTATTAAATCTTTCCAAGAACTGGAAGTAGAATTTAATCTTAGCAATCAAGATTTCTTTGCCTACCTTCAAGCTAGGCATTACACTTTACTGCTGCGTGCGCAATATGATTGGAAATGGACATGGGGGAGGCTGGAGACATGGCCGGCCCTGATCAAGGCTGGTCGTGCCTCCATCTCTCCATGGTATACCCTTCTGAACTTGCAGAGGGGTAACGGTAATGTTGAAAAATTAGCCCAAAAATGGTCAGATTATCTGTCTATGAATATAGACAAAGATACACATATCGTGAGATCCTTCACGCTATTACGTAATACCACAATATCTGAAACTTGGAGAGAGTCCCATACAAAGCTCATATATCAGATTTATTACACACCAGATAAAGCATTTAGGTGGAATAATGTTGATTTTAGGAATTGTCCAAAATGTAGTTTACTAGCGGCTGACTTACTGCACATGGTGTGGCTGTGTCCGAAAATAGAACAATTCTGGCACAAATTAGAGTTCTGGCTAATGAAAGTGGTAAAAATTAAACCCCTCAAACTTACGCCGTCAAATATAATTTTTCTGTCCAATAATAAGGAGGATTTTAGAGATGCCAAGATATTAAATCTAGTAGTTCTTGCCGCAAGGAATCTGATTTTTAAAAAATGGAAAACAAGATTTATAACGACAGTGAACGAAGTTAAAAACTATCTCAAAAAGCAATATAAGGTAGAACAACTGGCCACAGACCTAAACTCAGAAGGCGAGATTGTAAATTTTTTTAGCAAGTGGTCAAAATTTATTAAAAGCTTCTCGCCAACAGAAATAGAGGTCATGATAAACCCATTTCAAAACTCTGAAATAGTTATTTTGGGCATTTGGTAGAGTGGGCCTGGGGCGAGGGGGGAGGGGAGGAATAGGCTTAGCAAGGCAGGGGTTGTGTCTCCCTCTTCGATATTTTTTTTTTTTTTTTTTTTTTTTAATTTGTGTTATTTTTTGTTATTTTTTGATTAAGCTGGAACTAAGATGCTGCGAAACCCCTTAAGCACCTTATACACTAGAACATATGCCAAGAAATTATGCTATGTAACTATTCCAGCTGTTTTAAGAATAGACTCACGTAGCATTTACAATAAGATAATATTACTTTGAAGTATTACGATGTGCATTGAGCTGTTTATTGTTTATGTATGAGATTGTGGGTTACTATCTCAGATGTTGGATGTTGATATTGTCTATATGCTCATATTGATTAGGATAAATTAAGGTGCTACGAAATTCCTTAAACACCTAACATATTAAACTATATGCTAAGAAATTATGCCATGTAATCAACTTAGCTGTTCTAGAATAGACCCACTCAGATAATATTATAAGGAAATAGTATATTATGTACGGAGTTATTTATTGTTTATGTATCAAATTTTGGAATATTATTGTATTGGTTGGACGACAATGTTGTTAAAAAAGGGAAAAAAAACAATAAAAATTATATTTAAAAATATATATATATATATTTCTATATCTATATGTCTCTCTCTTTCTCTCCAACCACCCCGCCACTAACCACCCAGCCGCAAACATTTTTTAATTGACAGCAGTTAGCACATGAGCAAAAAAGTTATTTAGCGCACCACCTTTGATTTGGCGCTATATGTACATCACAACGGCTTTAAATTATTAAAATTTCTTTGCAAACTTTATTATTTTTTTTTTTTAAACAGAATTACATTTCATTTCTATGAACGTCAATTACCAGACACTGCAGATAGTACGTTTTTAACCATCTTAAAATGGTGAAAACATAACAGAGAAGTAATACAAATTTGACACTAAGGGCCAGATTATGAGTGCTGCACTATCGTAAACACTATGGCCTCTAGTTATTAAGGTCTGGCGGACCTGATCCGACACTGCGGATCAGGTCTGCCAGATCTCGCTGAATACGGCGAGCAATACGCTCGCCGTATTCAACATTGCACCAGCAGCTTACAAGAGCTGCTGGTGCAACGCCGCCCCCTGCAGACTCAGCAGGGGGGTGTCAATCAACCCGATCATACTCGATCGGGTTGATTTCCTGCCATGTCTGTCCGCCTGCTCAGAGCAGGCGGACAGGTTATGGAGCAGCAAGTCTGAAGACTCGCCAGAAACAGGGGCCATCAAGCTCCTTACGGAGCTTGATAACTAGAGGCCAAGGTGCGTAAACGCAATCGCGAGATCGCAATTTTTTTTATGCTCAAATGCATATTACAAGTGACACACTGTTTAAATTACTGCAAATGCGTTTATGTGAACTCAATGTAATTTATGCTCCTCGAATTTTCTATGGGCAGCATTGAGCAGCAATGTCCACTCGTATTACAAGTTGAAAGTAAATGCAATCGCTAGAATGCAATCGCATTTAATGTTCAAACTTGTTACACAACATGAAAGTTTGCATAAAGAGTTTGGCTGGAGGAAAAAGTTGCACTAAATTACACTATTAGCCAATAAACCGTCACATAGCCCACCGCAAAGTACTGCTCTACACTATTAACCCCTAAACTGCAACACCTTCACATTGCAAAGTACCCGCTACTCTATTAACCTCTAAACTACCATAACCCCACATTGCAAAGTCCCGCTACACTATAAACCCCTAAACCACCACACCTCCACATCACAAAGTACCCCTCTACACTATTATCCCTAAACCTCCCACACACCCACATCACAAAGTATCCCACTACATTATTAACTCCTAAATTGCCACAACCCCCATCACAAAGTACCCAGTAACCTCTAAACCCCCTAACTAGCTAACCCCCTAACCTAACACCCCCTAAGTCACCAAAACAAAAAAATAACATTTCATTTAAAAAAAACTAGCATTACAGAAAATAAAAAACTACCATTACAGAAAATAATTTACCAAAAATAAAAAACACACAGTTATGCCTATACTAAAACTATGCCAGTGAATAAGGGCTAAGGAAAAGCCTGAAACATGTTTGGCACACAGCTCTAACCAAGGTCTAGGCCTTTACTTTGGATGTCATATAGTTTTTATGGCTTATTGTTAAAATAAAGGACTTTTTCATTTTATGGACAAGTATTGACTACTAAACTGGAAGTGTGGGATTGCATGGTACATATTCTAAAACTAAAGCCCCACATCAAAAAAAAAACACCCCAAAATAAAAAACCCTATATTAACACTAAAGTGAACTATAGCAATAGCCCTTAGAAGGACTTTTTGTAGGGCATTGCTCTAAATTGGCTTAGCTCTTTTTCAAACAAAAATTCTACCCCATTCTACAATACTAGTAACCCCCCCACACACACACATAAAAAAGGCCATCTAAAAACAAACTACTGTAACAATTGCTCTGAAGAGGGCATTTGTTTGGAAATTGCCCTTAGAAGACCATTTTGTAGGGCAGTGCCCTAAAGCTCTTTGCTGCCCCCCAAAAAAACTATTCTAAAAAACACACCCAAAAAGCCTATCACTAAACCCCAAAGATGGTAACATCAAACATGAATCCAGCTTCTACATGCTCACAAACTGTGGTGCTCCTCTTCTATCTTGTTGGGGTTTCTGTCTTCATCCTGGTGGCGGTCGGAAGTCTTCTATCCTCAGCCTTCTTCATACATCTTCTTATCTTCTTATCTTCCGTCCTCTTCATGGAGTAACCCCGCATGCTGAATTTTAAATGTGAAGTACCCTCTTTATATAAGGGTACCCTTGCATTGCTATTGGCTTATTTTCGTTTTCAATTTCAAAGCAGCCAATGGAATGAAAGCTTTTTCAATTGTCTGATTTGAATTTGAAAATAAAAGTCAGCCAATATTAATGTAATGGTAGGGTTTTTTTTTTGGTGTTAGGTTAGGGGTGTTGGGGGGGTTAGCTAGTTAAGGTGTTTTAAGGTTAGTGGGTACTTTGTGATGGGAATTATGGCAGTTTAGGAGTTAATAGTGTAGAGTAGTACTTGTGATGTGGGGGTATGGTGGTTTAGGGGTTAATAGTGTACAGGGGTACTTTGTGTTGTGGGAGTCTGAAAGTTTAAATGGACATAAAACAAGTTGAGATAGAGACAAAATATAATAATATTGACATTAAATACTTTACCTGCAAATTTATACTACAGTGCCTCGCCATTAACCTTTTCTTTTAAGTTTCTTAATTTTACAGCTCTAACTCCCCCCATACAATTCCTTTTATGGCTGTATTTATATCCATGGTTGTTTTGCTAAAATGCACAAATGAATAGGGATTATTTGATGGAGCATGCCTAGGAGCTGTGGACTTAGGTGAAATACAATGTCTGAGTCTAAAAACTGATAAGAGGGGTGGAGCACAGTGTCCAGACAGCATAGCTATTTTAAGTATTTTTGCTTATTTTTAAAAAATTATTTTAAAATACTTCCCAACAATTTTTAAAAAAATTTGTATGCAATCTATTTTCACGGAATTAGCCCTTTTAGGATATGCACAGATCTCAACCTTTTTTATTGCCCTTTAAGGGTAATTTAATAGTGTAGAGGAGTACTTTGCAGGGTGAGGTTTAGCGGGTTTAGGGGTTAATAGTGTAAAGGGGTACTTTGCGATGTGAGGGTGTTGTAGTTTCGGCATTAATAGTTTAGTGGGGACTTTGTGGTGGGCTATGTGGAGGTTTAGGGGTTATTAGGTTATTAGAGTAGGGGGCTTATGGCTATTCTGGTTAGCATTAGAGTATGGGTGTTGTTGATTTTTCCACTTTTCTCACTCCATTGAAGTCTATGGGGGAGTACGTTAATGAGGTTGCGATATTCTTACTTCGGCTTTATGCACACGTCGGGTTGTTTACTTTTCATTTGTAATATGTGCGCAAAGAGCCGAAGTCGAGCGTAGTTATTAGTCGTAGTCACATGAACGGGAGCGATAAATAGCACTCCACTCATAATCTAGTCCTAAATGTGTTTATCAGATATTGAAAACATTTCTTGAAATAATTTAACCAATTCATATCTGAAGGCATAAAGTAAAAAATAAATGAAAAAGAAAATTAACTGTTCTGCATCAAAAGAACACATTTTTTAACTTGATTAATCCCCAGCAAAAGCAGATTAATCAAATTAATAAAATAAAAAAAAAAACAATCTATTGATATTGGCCAACATTACAAGTGGAGCACAAAAATATTAGCAATGTTGTGCATTAACATTGCTCAAGCCCAATCAACAGTGCTTCTATTTTTGAGCTCATATTATTCCAAAGTAATATTTTAGTGTTCAAGCAATAGTCTAGGGTGCATGAACATCTTTATATTGGATAGTGTGGGTGAGATAAATCAATCACAGAACATACATCTATAGGACATGCAGTAAAATTCATGTTGGATATTGCTCAAGCGGTACGTCGTGGATATGCTAATCTGATGCACCCAACCCAAGTAGGAGAGTTCTTCATGCCGTTCTGTGCTTTACTATTAATAATAATAGTTTAGTTCAGGTCTTAAAAAGTGCTAAATTTTACAGCAGTATTTTGGATTGCACAACACTTAACACTTGTAATACGAGCGCAATGAGTGATCTAATAGCACTTCCTGAGCTCTTCATTAAAAGTTATAATGCATGCTAAAAAAGTTTTTCCCACATTAAGATGCTTTGGTTAAAATATTTAGACACCTGTAATACTAGATTGTACTTGTTCCTTTGTGCAAGGTCACACAAAAGATAAAAGACCCTGCAATATTCTAGCACTTTACATTTTTTTAATTGTATGATTAAAGGGACATAAACCTGCAATGAAAGAAAAAGCATGGCCCCGATCCAATATAAATCGTCATCCGCAAAAGCCGGCGAAGCCAAAATTTGCGCTGGTTTGGTATCACATATACGGCGTAACATAGAAATTACGCTTATATATTTTTGCCTTCGGCCGTAGTTTTTTAGCCCATAGACAGGTATACCAAACCAGCGCAGTTTGGTATCCAATATACAGCGTAAGGACTTACATGGCGAAAATGGAGAAATCTTACTCCATTTTCACCTTGCCACAAATTGCAGGCGTAGAAAGCCTTATGCTATGTATCGGAGCCCCGTAGCTCCCTAAACTAGCTGCAAAATAAAACCTAACACCTAACGCATCCCCTGCCGCAATCTCTAATAAAGTGTTTAACCCTTAAACCGCCGCTCCCGGACCCCGCCGCCACCTACATTAAATGTCTAACCCCCTAATGTGAGCCCCCTACACCGTCGCCACCTACATTAAAATTATTAACCCCTAATGTAATCCCCCTACACCGCCACCATCTATATTAAAATTATTACCCCCTAATGTGAGCCCCCTACACCGCCGCCACCTATATTAAATTAATTAACCCCTAATCTAATCCCCCTACACCGCCGCCACCTATATTAAAATTATTAACCCCTAATCTAATCCCCCTACACCGCCGCCTCCTATATTAAATTAATTAACCCCTAATCTAATCCCCCTATACCTCCGCCACCTATTTTAAATGTATTAACCCCTAATCTAATCCCCCTACACCGCCGCCACCTATATTAAAATTATTAACCCCTAATCTAATCCCCCTACACTGCCGCCACCTATATTAAATTAATTAAGTCCTAATCTAATCCCACCTATTTTAAATGTATTAACCCCTAATCTAATCCCCCTACACCGCCGCCACCTATATTATAATTATTAACCCCTAATCTAATCCCCCTACACCGCCGCCACCTATATTAAATTAATTAACCCCTAATCCCCCTATACCGCCGCCACCTATATTAAATGAATTAACCCCTAAAATACTAAAATTTCCCTACCACTAAACCTAAGTCTAACCCTACAAATAGCCCTGAAAATGGCTTTTTGCGTGGCATTGCCCCAAAATAACCAGCTCTTTTACCAGCCCTTAAAAGGGCTTTTTGCGGGGCATTGTCACAAAGTAATCAGCTCTTTTGCCTGTAATCTAAATCCGCCTATACCGCCGCCACCTATAATAAATGTATTACCCCCTAATCTAATCCCCTAAACTGCCGCCACCTATATTAAATATATTAACCCCTAATCTAACCCCCCTACACCGCTGCAACCTATATTAAATATATTAACCCCTAATCTAATCCCCCTACACCGCCGCCACCTATATTAAATATATTAACCCTAATTATATTAGGGTTAATATTGTTAATATAGTTATTATATTATATATATTAACTATATTAACCCTATCTAAGTCTAACACCACTAACTTAATTATTATTAAAATAAATTTAAATAATATTAATAATATTAACTAAATCATTCCTATTTAAAACTAAATACTTACCTATAAAATAAACCCTAAGATAGCTACAATATAATTAATAATTACATTGTAGCTATTTTAGGGTTTATATTTATTTTACAGGTAACTTGGTATTTATTTTAGCTAGGTACAATAGCTATTAAATAGTTAATAACTATTTAATAGCTACCTAGTTAAAATAATTACCAATTTACCTGTAAAGTAAATCCTAACCTAAGTTACAAATACACCTACACTATCAATAAATTAAATAAACTACAAATATCTAAACTAAAATACAATTAAATACACTAAACTAAATTACAAAAAAAAACAAAACACTAAATTACAAAAAATAGATAAAGATAACAAGAATTTTAAGCTAATTACACCTATTCTAAGCCCCCTAATAAAATAACAAAGCCCCCCAAAATAAAAAAATTTCCCTACCCTAATCTAAATTACAAAAGTAAACAGCTCTATTACCAGCCCTTAAAAGGGCCTTTTGTGGGGCATTGCCCCAAAGTAATCAGCTCTTTTGCCTGTAAAAAAAACAACAACCCCTCCCCATTACAACCCACCACCCACATACCCCTACTCTAACCCACCCAATCCCCCCTTAAAAAACCTAAGTATAACCCCCAAGAGCTCCTTACCTGTCCTGAAAACCGGCGGAGAAGGTCCTGTTCCAGGCGGACAAGTCTTCTTCCAGGTGACGACCTCTTCTTCTAGGATCCAGCCGGCGCGGAGCGGAGGAGTTGAAGACAAATGACCGTGAAGCTGAAGACCGTCCATCTGGAACTGAAGACCGGCGATGCTGGAACTGAAGATCGGCGACGCTGGAATTGAAGACCTCTGGAACTGAAGACCGGAGCCGGAGCGTGGAGGATCCTCTTCATACGATCGCCGCCGTACACTGAATAGGAATTCAAGGTATGCAATTAAAAATGGCGTCCCTTTAATTCCTATTGGCTGATTTGAGCCTTCAAATTCAAATCAGCCAATCGGATGCGAGCTACTTTAATTCTATTGGCTGATTTGAATAGCCAATAGAATAAGAGCTACTGTAATTCTATTGGCTATTCTAATCAGCCAATAGAATTACAGTAGCTCTTATTCTATTGGCTATTCAAATCAGCCAATAGAATTAAAGTAGCTCGCATCCGATTGGCTGATTTGAATTTGAAGGCTCAAATCAGCCAATAGGAATTCAAAGGGATGCCATTTTTAATCGCGTACCTTGAATTCCTATTCAGTGTACGGCAGCGATCGTATGAAGAGGATCCTCCATGCTCCGGCTCCGGTCTTCAGTTCCAGAGGTCTTCAGTTCCAGCGTCGCCAATCTTCAGTTCCAGCATCGCCGGTCTTCAGTTTCAGATGGACGGTCTTCAGCTCCGCGGTCATCGGTCTTCAACTCCTCCGCTCCACGCCAGCTGGATCCTGAAAGAAGAAGAGGTCGCCGCCTGGAAGAAGACTTCTCCGCCTGTAACAGGATCTTCTCCGCCGGTCTTCAGGACAGGTAAGGAGCACTTGGGGGTTAGACTTAGGTTTTTTAAAGGGGGATTGGGTGGGTTAGAGTAGGGGTATTGGGTGGTGGGTTGTAATGGGGGGGTGTTGTTTTTTTTACAGGCAAAAGAGCTGATTACTTTGGGGCATTGCCCCACAAAAGGCCCTTTTAAGGGCTGGTAATAGAGCTGTTTACTTTTGAAATTTAGATAAGAGTAGGGAATTTTTTTTATTTGGGGGGGCTTTGTTATTTTATTAGGGGGCTTAGAATAGGTGTAATTAGCTTAAAATTCTTGTAATCTTTTTTTATTTTTTGTAATTTAGTGTTTTGTTTTTTTTGTAATTTAGTTTAGTGTATTTAATTGTATTTTTGTTTAGATATTTGTAGTTTATTTAATTTATTGATAGCGTAGGTGTATTTGTAACATAGGTTAGGATTTATTTTACAGGTAAATTGGTAATTATTTTAACTAGGTAGCTATTAAATAGTTATTAACTATTTAATAGCTATTGTACCTAGTTAAAATAAATACCAAGTTACCTGTAAAATAAATATAAATCCTAAAATAGCTACAATGTAACTATTAATTATATTGTAGCTATCTTAGAGTTTATTTTATAGGTAAGTATTTAGTTTTAAATAGGAATAATTTAGTTAATATTATTAATATTATTTAGATTTATTTTAATAATAATTAAGTTAGTGGTGTTAGAGTTAGATAGGGTTAATTTAGTTAATATATATAATATAATAACTATATTAACCCTAATATAATTAGGGTTAATATATTTAATATAGGTTGGCGGCGGTGAAGGGGGGTCAGATTAGGGGTTAATATATTTAATATAGGTTGCGGCGGTGTAGGGGGATTAGATTAGGGGGTAATATATTTAATATAGGTGGCGGCGGTGTAGGGGGATTTAGATTACAGGCAAAAGAGCTGATTACTTTGTGACAATGCCCCGCAAAAAGCCATTTTAAGGGCTTGTAAAAGAGCTGATTACTTTGGGGCAATGCCCCGCAAAAAACCCTTTTAAGGGCTGGCAATAGAGCTGGTTACTTTGGGGCAATGCCATGCAAAAAGCCCTTTTCAGGGCTATTTGTAGGGTTAGACTTATGTTTAGTGGTAGGGAAATTTTAGTATTTTAGGGGTTAATTCATTTAATATAGGTGGCGGCGGTATAGGGGGATTAGATTAGGGGTTAATTAATTTAATATAGGTGGCGGCAGGATAGGGGATTAAATTAGGGGTTAATAAATTTAATATAGGTGGCGGCGGTGTAGGCGAATTAGATTAGGGGTTAATAATTTTAATATAGGTGGCGGCGGTGTAGGGGGATTAGATTAGGGGTTAATATATTTAATATAGGTGGCGGCGGTATAGGGGGATTAGATTAGGGGTTAATTAATTTAATATAGGTGGCGGCGGTGTAGGGGGATCATATTAGAGGGTAATATAGTTTAAATAGGTGGCGGCGGTGTAGGGGGATCATATTAGGTGGTAACTTAGTTAATGTAGGTGGCGGCGGGGTAGGGGGCTCACATTAGGGGGTAATATAGTTAAAATAGGTAGCGGCGGTGTAGGGGGCTAACATTAGGGGGTAATATAGATAATGTAGCTGGCGGCAGGGTCCGGGAGCGGCGGTTTAGGGGTTAATATATTTATTGTTAGGAGTTAGAGGGGGGTATACGTGTCGGGCTATTTTTGGGAGGCGTGTTAGACAGTACGGGTGATTTAATAACTTAGTCAGGTTTTTTATGCGGCGGCAGTTTCTAAAGTGCCGTAAGTCACTGGCGACTCCAGAAATTTGTACTTACGCAGATTTCTGGACATCGCTGGTTTGTCAGACTTACGGCACTTTAGCATCTGATGGCGCCGTATATGAGATAGCTTGAGTTGCGAGCTGAAACTACGGGCCGCGCAGGTTTCCATGCTTGCGCCGAAACCTGCGCCGTATATCGGATCGCGGCCCATATATGTAATATTGCTTGCCTGTAACAATAGCCTAGATTAAATAAACATTTGTGAAACTAATATCTCACTGAATAAACTGGTTGCAGCTTCTCACCTTATAGTACATGTTCAGCTCTTAAAGGGACGCTGAACCCAATTTTTTTCTTTCGTGAGTCAGATAGAGCATGACATTTTAAAGGGACACTGAACCCAATTTTTTTTTTCTTTCGTGATTCAGATAGAGCATGCAATTTTAAGAAACTTTCTAATTTACTCCTATTATCAATTTTTCTTCGTTCACTTGCTATCTTTATTTGAAAAAGAAGGCATCTAAGCTTCTTTTTTTGTTTCAGCATTCTGGACAGCACTTTTTATTGGTGGATGAATTTATCCACTAATCAGCAAGAATAGCCCAGGTTATTCACCAAAAATGGGCCGGCATCTAAACTTACGTTCTTGCATTTCAAATAAAGATACCAAGAGAATGATGAAAATTTGATAATAGGAGTAAATTAGAAAGTTGCTTAAAAATGCATGCTCTATCTGAATCACGAAAGAAAAAAATTTGGGTTCAGTGTCCCTTTAAGCAACTTTCTAATTTATTCCTATTATCAAATTTTCTTCATTCTCTTGGTATCTTTATTTGAAATGCAAGAATGTAAGTTTTGATGCCGGACCATTTTTGGTGAACAACCTGGGTTGTTCTTGCTGATTGGTGGATACATTGATCCACCAATAGAAAAGTGCAGTCCAGAGTTCTCAACCAAAAGAAGCTTAGATACCTTCTTTTTCAAATAAAAATAGCAAGAGAACGAAGAAAATTTGATAACAGGAGTAAATTAGAAAGTTGCTTAAAATTGCTGAATCCCGAAAAAAAAAATTGGGTTCAGTGTTCCTTTAAGGATACTGACATCTCAAAACTTTGCAAAACAAATGAATGACAATGAACAAAACAAAAATGCAACCCTATAAACAGAGAGACTGCAAGATGAGATACTATACAGGGGAAATCGTATCTTTTCAAATTCTGCATGTTGGGTTGAGTTTTGCGTGGAAAATCTGGACCATGTCTTGAGAATGACCAGAAACATTTCACAATGCTCACGGTAGGTCTCTCTTTTGTGTCTGCAAGATTGCTGACAAAAAAGATACGTGAATATTGAACAGTTACGCAGCTTTACAGAACCAGTTTGGCAAACTAAGGGTTAGATTACAAGTGGAGCGCTAAATATCAATTGCGTGCAAGCGATATTAGCAATCCACTTTGTAATACCAGTGCATGATAATGTGCGCTGGTATTACAAGTAAAGGTAGCATTGTGCTTGCGAGAGCGCACTTCCATAGGCTCCTCAGAGACGGCATCAGAACCTCGAGCAGCGATGGGCAGCATTTTTAATTATATATGTTTGGAATATATACATATATATTTGTGTATATAAACATATTAACACATAAATATACATGTATATAATCATATACATATATATTTACATTGGGTTTCATATCCTTTTAATCTGTTTTTAATGACTTGTTATACCAGCTGCAGAGTTAAAAATACATGGGAAATAGTTTCATTAAGTTTATTTTTGTATGAAATAGTTGTCTGCTAAATCCCACCACAACCCAATCAAGTGGATTGAGCTTGCAGAGAAAGTAGAACCCATTATCGTATCTCTCTATATATATACATACATTCTTCCTTATCGCTCACTGTATACTCAAAGACCAATAAAAAACAATATAAAATTAACATTTCTGGGATAGTGATATCTTCTAAACTTTCTAATTTACATAGCGTTTCTATAACCTGTACTTTAGTGAAATGTTCAGTAAAGATGAGGACAAAACAGGCAAAATCAGATATTTCAAATTACATAATAGATTTATGCAGGTAAAAGTGATCATTGCGGACACATAATTTTGATTGACATTTTAAAGTAAATTTTTATTCTGCAGCTGGTATAACAAGTAATTGAAAACAGATTAAAGGGATATGAAACCTATTTTTTCTTTCTTTCATGATTCAGATAGAGGGGCCGAATTATCAAGCTCCCAATTGTTGCTTGATGCCCCTGTTTCCGCGCAAGCCTTCTAAAGACCGCTGCTCCATAACTTGTCTGCCTGCTCTGAGGCCGCGGATATTAATCCGTCCGATCCTATATGATCGGGCAGATTGACACACTCTGCTAGCGGCCGCGAATGTGCAGGGGTGGTATTGCACAAGCAGTTCACAAGAACTGCTTGTGTAATGATAAATGCCGACAGCGTATTCTGTCGGCATTTATCGATGTTCGGCGGACATAATACGCTACATTGTATCATGTCCGCTTGCACATTAATAAATTGGCCCCAGAGCATGCAATTTTAAGCAACTGTACACTGTCCCTTTAAATCATTTGACTTACTTGTTAAAAACGTTGATGCAATTTAGTGAATAGGCAGCAAAGAAAACCATGTGAATACGAGGCATTTCTCACCCCGAATAGAAACATCTAACTTAAGTTAATCAAGGCCATTGTTATCTATATGTCAATATAATAAAACAGAAGTGTGAGAAAAAGACAAGTGTGAGAAGTAGTGATGAACTGGCTGATGGTAAACGAGAGGCAATAAAGCAATAGTGTGTTAATTCCACCTTGCACTGCACAAAACTCTGTCTGCATTTTTATCTCTTACCACCTTGTACTGCACAAAACTCTGTCTGCATTTTTATCTCTTACCACCTTGTACTGCACAAAACTCTGTCTGCATTTTTATCTCTTACCACCTTGTACTGCACAAAACTCTGTCTGCATTTTTATCTCTTACCACCTTGTACTGCACAAAACTCTGTCTGCATTTTTATCTCTTACCACCTTGTACTGCACAAAACTCTGTCTGCATTTTTATCTCTTACCACCTTGCACTGCACAAAACTCTGTCTGCATTTTTATCTCTTACCACCTTGTACTGCACAAAACTCTGTCTGCATTTTTATCTCTTACCACCTTGTACTGCACAAAACTCTGTCTGCATTTTTATCTCTTACCACCTTGTACTGCACGTACAGGCTCTCTTGTTTCTCTCTCTCATGTAAAACCAGGGTCCACATTATAGCCAGAATAGTTGCCAGAAATACAATATTTAGATTGTAATTAAAGGGAGATAAAAGTGCAAAAAGTTATATTGTGTTTTATTATTGCATTATTGTTTGCATATAACTTTATCAAAATATGTTATCAGCTCCGACAAACGCAAAAAAACTGTGATCGCATTCAAATGAAAAGTGCCCTTTTTCGTTAGTTTTTTAGTGGGTTTTCAGCTGATAAAGGGCACTTTTAATTTCAACGCGATCACAATTTTTTGCGTTTGTCGGAGCTGATAACATGTTTTAAGCCCGCTAAAAAAAAACATTTAAAGGGATAGTGAACCCAAATTTGTTCTTTCGTGATTCAGATAGAGCACTAGTTTTCAAACCTGTCCGCAGGTCTCACTAACAGCCCCCAGGCAATAGAAGCCTTGTTTTAGACTGTTTCACTCCTGGAGGGTATGGGGGAAATGTATGTAGCGCTGTGTCTGTTTGTCCAGAGCAATGAAAACCTCTCCCAGGACCCTGGAGAAGGTGGATTGTGCAATCCCATACACATAGCCCTCTGTTGACTGGAATGAGCCAGATGCCAGGAAGAGTACAGCACACAACAGCTTCTGCATACCAGTCAGAGCTTGGTTCCTATACACTTGTGGGTCAATATCATCCTTCAAGACCCCATATAGGGCAATGAGGCTTGCAGATGTCAAGCGATACCTGTTCCTGACCTCCTCCTTGGTCATTCCAAACAGGGTGACCCTAACCCTATGAATCCTGGGTGACCTTGCTCTCCCCCTCTGCTGATGCCAACGTCTTAGAGGTCCTGCAGACCTCTGGTTGTGAAGTACCAGCATGCTGTGACCAGCAATCCCAGCAGCAGGAGCAGCAGGGGTAGCACCTGGGGCTGGTGGTCCATCTGGTACCCCTTGTGCCTCAAAAATGTGTCTCTCAAAATGCTCCCTCTGACGTTTAAGAAACTTTAAGGGAAACATGGTGGGTAATCAGGGTGTGCATTGTCTGTCAGGTGTTTTAAGGCTGCTGGTGAGAGGTTGTGCTGTTTGTGATTGGTTTGACACACTTGCAGAGGGCGGATAATTGTTTTGAATAATTAAGTGGCAAGGCAAGGTTTAACTGTTTGAGATGTGCGGCTGAAATGTATGTGATTGCGCATGCGTTAGGTGTTTGTTAAGCTTTCCAAGGAGTTACACAGCTTTTTTAATGTGCGCCTGCCTATTTGTGGCGAGTTCTATGTTAGTTTATGGAAGTAAAAGATGCACATATGCACGTAACTTGTCTGCTGCGCCGGGTTTGCGATCGCTCGATTAGAGTCAAATTTGGAGACAATAGTTTTTGCGCATGTATCTAAATATGTGATTGAGGCCTTTATATGCAACCCATTTATTAATACTGCCTTCTTATCACTGGTTTTGGACTAAGTATAGAGCCCCTTCTGATTGATGTGCAACAAAAGGCAAAAAACTCTTTGTAATTAATTTTGAAGTCAGACTCATAAATAATATTTTAAAAATGTGTTAATTGCAACTTTAAAAATTAAATTTCTCATATTCCTCCCCATGTGTAGTGTTGTTACTCAGCAAAACACGAGATGTCCAGAGGGAAGATTGTACTTTCGAATTTGGGGAGAGGGGAGGGGCGCATTTTGGATTTTTGTCACTATTCAGTATTTCATAAACACAACCCATTTTAACCCCTTCTCAAGAGTGAAACATATAATAAAAGAAAATAATTTGTTCAAAAAATAAAATGCTCCATTTCATTAAAACATTTTATATTTACGCAGTAACTTCCTTTTAATTTAGATTCAAAACCAAACCTTATCGGTTTCACTTATTAGTCTTTCATCATCCCAATAAAAATAATCCTAAAATATGTTCACACCTTATAAATAAAATAATAATACATTAAAAATGCAAAGTAATTTTATTTTCCTATTACTATAAATGAGAATTCCAAACTACATTCCAGAGTAAGTTCCAAAACAAAATCCCATTCTCCTAGACACAGGTGCGGTTTCATTGTTGAAATACCTGTGTGAATTTTTTGTTTCCCATAATGTAACGAGAGACAATAAAATCTGAAGTTACCCTATTTGCCTTTCGTCTTAACCAAAGAAGAAGTAACCTCTTGTCTGTTTAGATAGTATGAGGATACCTATGTCCCTCTATTTGTGACACCAAAGGAAAGGGGTTTAGTGGCTCACCAAAGCCTACTGCAAGATCAAAGCCTCTAGCTACTCACAATAAAAAAGGAGGGTAATGCTCAAAGAAACAAAGGAAACGTTTAAAAGATAAGTATCAGTCTGAGATATGGCATTTCATCCTGATCAAATCCGGTGCAGAAGTTCAATACAAAGTTCATAAGACAAGAATACAAAGAGATTGATTTTAAGGTTTGGGGTCAGTATCTCTATTTGCTTGTAGTGTATGTATTTTACTGTGAACAGTATTATTTCTTTACTATATTGTTAAAATACTATCTAACTACATATTTTGGCAGTAATTTATGTCTTTCTTGTCTATTTTATAGCCCATTCCAGAAAGTAATAACTATTACTAAATATATATATAAAAAATAGTTTCTTTTGCAAATGAAAAAAAACAGCATTACCCTGTGAAAATGCACAATAGAATAACTGATAATAATAATAGAAAATCAGAACTTCATCATATTAAAATTATTATTTAAGACATTAGTAAATTGTTTAATAAAACTAGAATATAATGTATTAATAATATGTTTAATATTTATTCTTTGGCAAAGTAAGATCATAAACAATACTTACATACCCGTGCATTAGTTTTTATTTACTACACATGTTAAAGGGGCGTGAAACCTACAGTTTTTTCTTTCATGATTCAGATAGAGCGTATAATTTTAAAAAAGTTTCTAATTTACCTCTTTTAGCAAAATGTGTTTGTTCTCGTGATATTTTTTTGTTGAAAAGGATATCCAGGTAGGTAGCATACAAGTGTCTGAAACAATTGGCAACAAATAATGCTGCCACCTAGTGCTCTTGCAAATGTATGACATTGTTAAAAGCATTCTTGCAAAAATGCTGCAATCTAGTGTTACACACGTGTACACTCCTAAACCTGCCTACCTACCAAGAGAACAAAGTCAATTTGATAATATAAATAAATTGTAAAGTTTTTTAAACTTTTACTCCATCTGAGTTACAAACGAAAAATGTTGTGCTTCATATCCCTTTAATGTATTTGGAGTTCCTAATTTAACACAAATATGTATATAATATACAGGCATTATATAGAAAAAATGCAATGGATTCCATTTTATATAATGTACTAGTTCTTGTATTCATTAACTGTAATATTGTTATTATTATTATTATTATTATTATTATTAAACAATGCTATATTTTCTTTATTTTATCATGTGACCTTTAGCATCTATAAACATAATTGGCCAGATTACGAGTGGAGCACAAATGAATGCTCCCTCTTGAGCGTTTGTGCTAGAATTAATATTTTTGCGTACGTCGGGTTGCACTAGTATTATTATTTAAAAATAAACTGTTTTTGCTCTTACGCTAACCCGACGAGTGCAAAAATCTGGTTAGAACATTGCATGCGCGTTCACCTATTCCCCCATAGAAGTGAATGTAGAAAAAAAACGTACACCTTACTTTCGAGCAAACCTGATCGTATATTCTCATTTGCACTAACCCGACATGAAAATATGAATATTTCATATTCCAATGTTCTTTACATAACAGAATATGCTCTATTTATTCATAAATACATACTTCTACAAATATCTCATAGTATTTTGGTAACCTATACATCTATATATATATATATATATATATAAATATATATATATATATATATATATACACCGGTATATACACATTATTATTTATAGGTATAGATATTTACAGATATATAGGAATATCTATTTACAAATACATAGAACATATTCTGCTATGTGCAGAACATTGGAATGTCAAATATTTACAGTAAATACATAGTTAAAGCCTTTATTAAAAATTAATATTGCATAAATATGCTTTTACATTTTTTCATATACTTAACGGCAAAGGGCTCCAATGCACTTCTATATATGTCTATACTGTATATGTATACATTTGTATTTATGTCTTTATATGTGTATATATGTCTGTAAATACATATTTATACATATAAATACAAAAATACATATGTACATATATATAGATAGATATAAATATGTATTTATGTGTATATATGTCGTTAATACATATATACACATACAAAATACATAAATACATATGTACACACGTATAAATATATATATATATATATATTTACACATACATATACAGATGGTTTTATTATGAGTGTAAGTGTACTTTGTTATGTATTTTTTATGTGTTTTCTGATAATTTTATGTTAAACATTTAACCACAACTCTGAAGTCGAGGTAATAATTCTAGCGTAAATCACAAGTGAGCTCACGCGATTGGATTTACTTTAAATACAATTGGTAAGCCTGATGAGTGCAAACCCTCACGATATACCCCTTTGTGTACTCCACTCGTAATCTGGTCCAATGTGGGTAATGTTCACACAGTGAAATATTTTGTACAGATTGAGAGTGCACAAAATGTGGAAAAGAGGAGAGGCACCTGAATCCTTTATGATAAAGACACCACCTTAATATTTGTTTAAAAATACTTCACTGATTGCTGTAGGGTCAGTAAGTTCAACACTATTTCAACATTGTGGCTCTTTGCCCAACTACTGATCCAACACAATATTAAAGAGAGAGATGAACAATGTAATGGGGAAAGAAACAGGTAATGGTAGACTGGTATTTAAAAGGCAAGGCTTTGGTAGAGGTAAGTGTTAAAGGGACAGTGCATTACCTAGTTAGGCTAAGGAGCAAAAGTGCACTACTGGGAGCTAGCTGCTGATTGGTGATTGCACATATGTCATGGCTCAGCCAATGTGTTAAGCTAAATACTACAAGTGAATTGCTGCTTCATCAGCAAAGGATACCAAAAGAACAGATGTCCCTTTAAGTATTAGTGTCCCTTCTGATTTTCACTGTGCCCCCCATATATGGTTCAAGAAGAAGACTAAGCTGTTAAGCATGTAGGAGGGTCTGGGAACAATGGCAAATAAGAAAAAAAAATGTAAAGGGACAGTCTACACCAGAATTTGTATTGTTTTAAAAGATAGATAATCCCTTTATTACCCATTTCCTAGTTTTGCATAACCAACACAGTTATATAAATATACTTTTACCGCTGGGATTACCTTTTATCTAAGCCTCTGCAAGCTGCCCCCTTATTTCAGTTCTGTTGGCAGACTTGCATTTTAGCTAATCAGTGCTGACTCCTAGGTAACTCCATGTGCGTGAGCACAATGTTATCTAATATGACACACATGAACTAACACCCTCTAGTGGTGAAAAACTGTCAAAATGCATTCAGATAAGAGGCGGCATTTAAGGTCTAAGAAATTAGCATATGAACCTCCTAGGTTTAGCTTTCAACTAAGAATACCAAGAGAACAATGCAAAATTGGTGATAAAAGTAAATTGGAACGTTGTTTAAAATTACATGCCCTATTTGAATCATGAAAGGGTTTTTTTGGACTAGATTGTCCCTTTAATATTTCAAAGCCTTTTTTTACAATTTATAATTTTAAATGTATTCTCCCTTTAAGTATCCAGAATAAGTCAGGGAGAAATGCACACAATAAATCATGTGTTCAGATTTGCAAGGCATTGTGGGAGAAGGAGGCGAGGCAATATGGAAAGAAGAAAGTAGAGTAAATAGGGAATAAATTATTACAATAAAGAAAGTATTTAAAATTGTTTGTAGTGTGGGATTTTTTTCATGGATGGATGGAATGAAAGATAATGGATAGATGACAGACAGACATACAGAGAGACAGAGAGAGAGATAGACAGACAGACAGATAGAGAGATAGAGAGAGAGAGAGAGAGAGAGAGAGAGAGAGAGAGAGAGGGACAGGCAGGCAGGCAGACACATAACTAGATAGATAGATAGATAGATAGATAGATAGACGGACGGACAGACAAACAGATATATAGATAGATAGATATATAAGTAGATGATGATAGATAGATAGATAGATAGATAGGTAGATAGATTGATCGATCGATAGAGAGAGAGAGAGAGAGAGAGAGAGATAGAGGGAGGGAGGGAGAGAGAGAGAAAGAGATGGACAGGCAGGCAACAGACAGACAGATAGATAGATAGATAGATAGATAGATAGATAGATAGATAGATAGATAGAGGGAGGGAGGGACAGGCAGACAGACAGACAGACGGATAAATAGATAGACAGACAGATACAGTATATATATATATATATATAGAGAGAGAGAGAGAGAGAGATGATAGATAGATAGATAGATAGATAGATAGATAGATAGATGATAGATAGATAGATAGATAGATAGATAGATAGATATATAGATAGATAGATAGATAGATAGATAGATAGATAGATAGAGGGACAGACAGGCAGACAGACAGACAGATAACAAGATAGACAGATAAATAATAGATAGATGATAGATAGATAGATAGATAGATAGATGAAGGTCAAAATTGCCATTATCTCATTTTCTATATTTACATTTTTGTACATATTAAGTTTGCATGTTAATAAACAATTTTAGTTTAATATAATGTTGCATTAATCACACTTTTAAACTAGAAACCAGGGTACACAACTAAAATACAATAGAAGGTTAATTTATGATTGCAATTAAGTGTTTCTACTTTAATAATTTATTACAAAATTATATGAAATTGTTTATTCTACATTTCATTCATCATTAAAGGGACAGTAAACCTTAAAAATAATGTTATATAATTCTGCACATAGTGCAGAATTATATAACATTATTTAAGTGCTATAGTTCTAAAAGCCTTTTTTACCTTTAAATATGTAAAAATGATGTCGCTTTTACAGACACGCTCTCTGCTCTCTGCTGAGCGGGTCTGTAATATTTAGTCAGCGCATCGGGCCAGCTGTATAGTCACAGCCCGGCCCGACCGTGCCATAAGACTAAGTGCAGCTCGCTCCTGTGACATATATATATGTATGAGAGAGAGCGTTAGAGAGAGAGAGAGAGAGAGAAAGAGTTAGACAGATATATAGACAGACATGCAGACTGATAGATAGATAGATAGATAGATAGATAGATAGATAGATAGATGATAGATGATAGATAGATAGATAGATAGATAGATAGATGATAGATGATAGATAGATAGATAGATAGATAGATAGATAGATGATAGATAGATAGATAGATAGATAGATAGATAGATAGATAGATAGATAGATAGATAGATAGATAGATAGATAGATAGGATAAAAACTTAAATGATAGCAACATTGAGAAAAATAACTTTCTGTATGACATACAAGAACATTTTATTTTCTTTACAAAATCACCGTTCATTATTCAACTTCCAGTAAAAATACATTAAACGTAATGTAAAACTAAGGAAGTGTTTAAGCCACTGCGGTTTTTGTGAGTATTCCCACAAAAGTTCTGCCCCAGAAAACCTGTGTTTACTTTAATACTGCACTTAACCAATTCCTTCTATTACATCAATCAGTGAGGCACCGGCAGAGGGACGGAGCTAGATGCAAAGTGCAGATTTTAGGAAAGCAATGCAGTTGGGGTTTTTTCTATGATGTTTGTAGCCTGAAGCCTCATACCCCAGCTCATTGATTAACTTTGTGCTAACTTCCTGAAATGATGAGATGATTTGTGGTATTTCTTCTGGTGACATCAAAACATGTTGTCACCTTTTACCTAACTATGACTTACACTAATAAACAGCAGATGGAGAGACATATAATGTATAATGAGAATAAAAGGGCTTTGGAATTCTGTTTCAATATCCTCAACTCCACATGTCACTGTCTCAAATAAATGTCTTAAAGGGACAGTGCACCCTAATAATCTTTCTCCCCTTTTATTTTTTCCTAATTATCCATTTTACCTGCTGAGATGTATTCTCTCTAAGGCCCCGATGATCGAAAGTGCTGTGAGGTGGCAAAATATTCTAAGGGATCCCCACATATCTACCGCAAGTATCTATTAACCCCTATGATTCCACATACCCACCACGAGTAACTATTAACCCCTATGCCACCAGATAACCACCGCAAGTAACTAACTATTAACCCCTATGCCACCACATTCCAACCGCAAGTATCTATTAATCACTATGACACCACATACCCACCAAAAGTATACATTTATTAACCCCTGACTATTAACCCTTATGCTGCTACATACCCCAAACACAAACTAACCTAACACTAACCCCCCTCTAAACTAAATTCTCTAAGTTACAATAAAAATCTAACTAAAAAAATGAAAATTAAACCTAAACCGCCACAACCCCAAACGCAATCTAAACCTACTCTACATAGCACCTAACCCCCTTTTAAACTAACCCCCCTCTAAACTAAACCCCCTTCTAAACTAACCCCACTAAATTACATAATATATATATATATATACAAAAAAAACATTTACATTACAAGTAACCCCCTAAAATAACAAAATCTAAATAAAATCAACACCTAGCCTAGAAAAGAAAAGTAAAACTAAAAAACCCTATTCTTAAAAATAAAAACCCCACCCCCAAAAAAGCCCTAACTAAACCAAGAAGATGGCCCCATGCGCCAGGAACCGGGAAGAAAAGGACCCAACGTTAGACCAAGAGGAGCTGGATTTCCAAATGGTGAGTACAATTTTTGGGGTTAGTTAGGGCTTTTTTGGGGTGTTTTTTTATTTTTAAGAATAGTGTTTATTTTTTTACAGGTTGCAAAGAGGGTAGCGGCCATGTTTGTCTCACCAGCTATCAGCTGCCAATACTACATCGCCTGAGCTAGTTAGTGTAGGTGTAGTAAACCTTAGGTCCCCACAGTAATATTTGAAGTATGCCTACACTGAAAATATTTTTAGTTTCAGTGAGTGCACTGTCTGCATCGTGAAGGCACACTTCAAATAGGGCCCCCCGCCACAGCAAAATGTTGATAAGCAGCGATGTCGGCGATGTGGGTGGTGATCTCATGCTCCCATTGACTTCTATGGGAGAGAGATAGTCACTCACCGGCATTGCTCTGACACACCCTTTTTCTTTGAATATCTGTGACTGCAAGACCGGCAAGGCCAGTAAAGCAGTTTACCGGCAGTCTATCGATGCCTGTGTTACACAATTTTTTTTTTACTTTTTGATAGTGTAAATACACAAATCACTGTAGGATAAAAACGCTCTGACTGCTCAGGATTTTTTTAGGGTGTTTTTGCAGGGGGTTTCACGGTTCTTTATGGAAGCAAATTATAGAAAAGCACTGTGTAAGGCCGCAATGAAAAGTTAGTCCATCTATGGACCAAGTGACTGAGAAGTGTTTAGTACTGACACTATCTCAATACGCTGCATAGACCTTAGGATCTTATGTATTAAGGATACCTAGAAACTGCCAAAGGAAGAGGAAAAAGACTCAGAATTGAATAGTCAGGAACACGCCAAAGTTCGGATTCCAGATGACCAGAACAGGTATATAATCTCTGTTCAGACTGGGTCAACAAGCCAGTGGTTATACACAGGAAATCAAAAGGCACTGACAAAATCAAGTCAGAATCAAACAAGCCACAACAGACTATGGGACAGACTGGGCTTTTGCCACCAGCAATATGTTGATCAAAAATGATTTTATTTAAAAGGACATTAAACACACTAAATACTTTTTATGCACATAGTATTGAAGTTATTCACACCACTCCCTTTAGTCATGGTGCTGCCATGCTGAAATCTGGCTTTCTATCCATTCCAGTGTTGACCTGTTTTCATATGTGCAGCAACTCTCCTTCAGATGTCTGCGGTGTAACTTAATTTCCAATATGGCAGCACCCATATTTAGAGGGAGGTGTGTAAAGTGTTTGAATACTTACAAACTCTTTAAGCAATAATATCAATCCATGCTCTATGAATAACAATGTTATATATACTTAAATAATAATTACCATTTTTCATTTGTTTAAAAAATGTAGTTGCTATCATAAATAGCATTCTGATGATCACTTGTGTGCAAATTTCATCATTTAAGGTCATATTCCAGGTTGTTGAATCAGATAAAGGTAAAAATCATGAGTTAAATCCCTGGTGGATTTTAGTATCATTGTCATCATTGTCGAATTCTTTTACTACTCGTGGAAGTTAGTTGATGGAAAGTAAAATCATAAATAAATTAGAAAAACCCATAAAAATTGGCTTTACTTGTACATTGGTATGATATCATGCTTGAAAATCCTTGAGAAAGGGGTACAGATAATTTTAACGCTATTGGACTGGAACTGCTCTCATTGAGGGAAGTTTCTTCAAAAAATATACAATGAATTTAAAGGGATACTAAACCCAAATTCTTTCTTTCGTGATTCAGATAGAGCATGCAATTTTAAGCAACTTTCTAATTTACTCCTATTATCATTTTTTCTTTGTTCTTTATTTATCTTTATTTGAAAAAGCAGGAATGTAAGCATAGGAACCAGCCACCAATCAACAAGCGCTACCCAGGTTCTGAACCAAAAATAGGCCATATCCTAAGCTTACATTTAAGTTTACATTTCTGCTTTTTCAAATAAAGATAGCAACAGAATGAAGAAAAATTGATAAAAGAAGTAAATTAGAAAGTTGCTTAAAATCGCATGCTTTATCTGAATCATGAAAGAAAAAATTTGAGTTTATTATCCCTTTAAGAACAAAAATCTTAAACATCATAAAGCATATATAACTCAGATACCATGTAGCATATTTGTTTTGTGTTATCTAAGGGACAGTGTGATATTCATTTTAAAACATGCCAGCAAATTTAAAGAGGATAAAATAAGGAAAATTAAAGTGATGGTTAACTTTCCCCTTTCTAGAAACAGATCCGTAATGTTTGCAATATTTTAGATGGAGTTTAATTAATCAGTTGTAATGAAGATATGCTTTAACTTACTTTTTAATGTATCAGTGAATTTCAAATACCCCGCGCTCCGCCATCCACTTTAAAAATATTTTTTTTGTAATCTAACGGTTTGAGCAGTTCTCCAATCGGCGCTCTAGCCATACGACAGTCGCACAATTTATTATTTTTTTGTGTGTGGCTAGAGCGCCGATTGGAGAACAGTTCAAACCATTAGCTCATAAAAAAAATACTTTTTAAGTCGGGGCCAGAGCGGGGGGGGTAGTTGAATTTCAGCGCTATATTAAAAAGTAAAAGCATGGGGGCGTGTCCGAACCTTGATCTTGAATGGTCGCACTTTCCTGTGCTCCTGTGGATCTCTTAATAATCCGCTGATTATATGAGAGAATTTATAGTGAAACAGCATCAATCAACTTATACTTATCCACTCTGTCTAGCAGAACCTTGTTTTACTGTTTTGCTGTATTATTGAAGCAGGAGCTCAGCATCGGACGTTAGAGGCCTAGAGCGGCGGCTCCCATATAGGCAACGCCACCCCCCTCAGACATATGAGGGTACTCGTCTACACTGGACATTATAATACCTTTGTGCCGCCATCATCATAATTGCTGCACACGCGAAGAGTGTTATTAAGTTCCAGGCAGACAGTGTTCACTGAACACGCAGAACTACCAAGAACCTACACAGTAAAATGGCCGCCACAGAAAATGGAGAAACGAAAACATACTTTAATCTACACTATTTGAAACTTGAAAAACTCTTGGAGTCAATGATTGAAAGAGCCCCTTATGACTTCTTGATACATAAGATCGGCGCAATAGATAACCTGCAGATGTCTGCTGAGAAAACCCCCACTGCCGGCACCCAAGAAGAAGTCGGAGCAACAGGGAAGATGGCACTAACAGATACTGCATTACAGGGAGCCGTATTGCCTGCTTCTGCTGTCAAGCAGAGGCGGGCGCCACACGCACCTAAGGGCTTCTCCTCAAGTCCTCCATCAGCACCACGCCATCAAGCCCGACCCCAAACGATCCAGTTAACGGGAGGCAATAAACTGACGCTAGCACCGAAAAAGCCTACCAGAACACAGCCAAGAGCTGCGCAGACAGATCGCTCCTCAGTTACGGGCCTGACCCCGAAGAGGCCCAGGAGGGATCCCTGGAAAGAGCTATGTGATCACCCGACGGGTGCATTTAGCAGCAGCCCTCTGACAAATACTTGCCATGAGACAGGCGGTATGTGGCCCATAA
Organism: Bombina bombina; assembly: GCF_027579735.1. Classification (NCBI taxonomy): domain Eukaryota; kingdom Metazoa; phylum Chordata; class Amphibia; order Anura; family Bombinatoridae; genus Bombina; species Bombina bombina. Next base: position 129,734,091 of record NC_069499.1, read on the forward strand.
AGTATACAAGCCTGCCCTATATAGTTGCAAATATTGACCTTGGGGGATTCACGTTTGATCCTGGCAGACTCCCTGGGGACGCTACACTGATCTCACATGCACGAAGCTCCCTGGCACCAACGGACAGGGGAGGTTGAGAAATTACAAAAGTTCTCAATTACTTTCACTATATACCCTGAATGAACGCTGCTGGGGAATGACATCTGTCAGTTTATTGTAAAATATAGTTTTGCTTGAAGTTTAAGTTAATTAAGGCAGTTGCGTTTATAGGTCTTTATGAGTTTGAATGTGATAATGTGTTCTGCTGTAATGTATAGTGCAGCATGTATATGCCTTCCAATCCCATTTCTAATAATTGATTACCCTCGGGGGGCTTACGGCCGGAGCCGCTGAGGAAAATAACAAGACAGGTTCTTTAAGAGACTGGGACTGGTCAGAAAAGACAAACTGTATAAATTGATGCACAAAACCTCATAATATATGATGTTATAACTAAAATGTTACTTAGCTGAGATAGCCATATCCCTGAAGAAAATCCACTGCAATATGCCTTCTTCCCGTGCACAGGCAGTAAAGTTACTACACGATAGTATGAGGTGGTACATGGGTAGAATCATTATATCACTAATTGATGTTCCAGTGTAGATCTTTGTGTTACTTGTTATATGAAAGACCAATATTCAGAGTCATAACAGCTTATGATAACCAACGATTATTACATAGATTGTTTCTTATTTCAAGTGTTTATATCCCAATGATGCTGGATGTTGTACAATCTTTAATTATGTTGTGACACATTAATATACTACAATAAAGCCCTTTGAAAACTCAAAAAAAAAAAACAAAAAAAAAAAAAAAAGTAAAAGCATATATTCATTACAACTGATTAATTAAACTCCATCTAAAATATTGCTAACATTCCTTATCTGTTTATACAAAGGGAAAAGTTTACCATCACTTTAAATCAGGAGTTAAAGGTTTTTTTTATGATCAAAGGGACATATTACTATATATATAAAATTATGTCTTAAGTTATCATTATAAAATATATATATGTAGTAATTATGAACATGGCTACTAGGATTTTATTTTTAAAGCCAGGATTTATATTTGCTCCAAAAATGGTGGGGTTTCTAGGCAGACATTTATTATTTAAATGTTGCTCTCAGAAAGTTTGTATAATGTAGAAATGTGTACTTCTGAGTGTAAACGTTTCCTGTTTGATTAAATAATTGCTGTTTTGCTGCAAAATTTCTTTTTCTGCACTACAGGGCACTAGGGGATTTGTAGTTCATTTACCCCTTGTGCAAAGCTTTGATTGCTCTATCTGTAGTGGTGAATGCTTTTGTTTTTGGAGACTTTAGTAGAGGTTTTTTAAAAAAAATAATTACATAATTGTATTATATATTATATTTTTTTTTTCTTTTTACACATCGACCATCATAAATGACAGAATTATGGTATCATTTGTAATCCTAGGCTAACTGTCAAGGTTTACGACATAGATATAGTTTGACAAATACTCATTTTATTTCCGCTCAAAAATGATTATTTAAAAATAAATTAAACATTATCAACAAAATTGGAATCAGCCCTGCTGCAGCCAATTGGGGACCTATATGTGCAGGGGTATATGTGCAGGGGTAGGCTTGTGAAGCTTGCCTTTCTGGTTCTGTGCTTTCTATGTGTTTATTCTACTACAAAATCAAAGTTCCACTCAAGCCTGGAGCATTAACGTTTCTAAGCAGAACATGGCTGGTAAGCCAATCAGGATCAGCAGTTGCTGCCAATTACTGCTCATGTCCTGCTCAGGAGCTGCAATGCGTATATGGCTCCCGAGTGGAACTTTACCTAAATGTTTACCTTTTTACTGCAATTAAACATATTATAGAACCAATAATGCATACACATTAAACACAACATTTCTTAATGAGTTTGTTCATGTAAGTTTCCTGTCTTTGATTTGGCCCCAGTTCATCATTCTGACAAAAAAAAACTCTTACATATACTGGAATGTTCTAAAAATGTCTGCCGATTTCCAGAACACACCAACCTTTTAAAAATGAGGTAAGAAAAAAATATGAATTCTTTACCTATATGAATTGCTATTCTGTTTTGTTTGTTTTTTGTTTTTCTTGCTTGCTTATATTTACATTTTTTACCAAAATGATCCCTTTTTATCAAAGGTTACTATTCAATATGTACAATGTGGGACCACTAGCCAATAAGGCAAAAAAAGTAGGGTTATTCTGAACATTGCAAGACGGCTATTAGAATTATCTCCATTTAGACATAAAACAGATCTTACTATCTATCTTATAACCGCCTCAATTTTTATATCACTATGTGTTTTTATATTAGAGTAATAAGGGTTTTAGGTATTTTTACACTATCTTGCCACCTTTCAATTTGTGAAATAAAACAGCAAGATCTACAGGGGGAGAAATGTTTAGAGAATATGCCAAGACCTGGCAGAGAACTTTCAGTTATGCCCATGGAATGGCCATGTACAGCCCACTAAAAGAGGTGGAAAAACTCATTTTGTAACAAGGAAAACAATTCAATTTCAACTTCGTACTTATAACTTTATAAGTATAAATTTAACTGTGTTTTTTTCATCTGCAGTGTAATTTTATTATAAGTTCTACTGTGTGAAATTTCCTGTGTAATTTCAAGTGAATTTTTACATAAAATATGATTTTGGCAGAACAATTTTATTATGAGTTTAAGGCAATTTAACAATATAATTTTTACTGCATCTTTTTATTTTAATACATCATTTATTCATTTTATATGATTTTTACATTACAATTTTTGTGAATCTTCTTGTAATGTATGGATCTCTGCTACATATTTAAATTCAAGGAAAATCCATTTGGAAGACATACTGTTCTCAAGATAAAAACTGACTTCAGAAAATTCTGCCAGGGCTTCATATTACTGGTGAGATTTCTTAGAGAATCTCCCAAGCCCAGAGACCTTTAAATAATCTGGTCCAAATTTTATTGAAAAGTTTTTAAAAAATCTTCAAAACTTCTGCTAAAAATTGAGGGGACTATTTCAAAGTAGTCCAGGTATATACCAATTGCATTAGAGCAGGGCTTGTCAATCATCCGAATTGGATTTGACCCTTGAGGTGACAGAATGGTAAGGTCTGAAGCTGGGTACACAGATTCATAAAATGAGCCCTTTTAATCTAGTCTTGTGTTCTGTGGCCAGTCAGAAGTCAGATGCAAATGAACTTGAGAGCAATGCTTGCAGCTTTAGAGGAAAGTTTTAGATATATATTTAACCCTTTTATGTTAGTTAAACACAAACAGCCAAAACTTATTCGCAAATCTGCTTGAAAAACAGGCACCTGCTATTTAAAATCATGAGAAGCAGCACAAATAAACGGCATATGTTTCATCATACACTATATGGCCAAAAGTATGTGGACACCCCCACTTATTATTATTCAAATGCTTTCAATGGAGACAGCACTCATCCACCTGGGACACGGATTCATCAGGGACTGCCAATCCCAGTATACAATCTCAAGCCCAGTATACACATATTGCTTCCACGTCACTTTTTGTTTCCCATGATGTGGAAGCAATAAAGAAGTTTTATTGTTATTGTTTTTCACTAATTATTATTGAGGTGCATAAAACCCAGCAAATAGTTATGAAATCTCCACAGAGAAAAATTGGCAGTACAATGGGTCTTACTGAAGAGCTCAATGACTTTAAATGCAGCACTCTCATATGACGCCACCTTTGCCACAACACCATATTAATGCCCATGATTTGGAACAAGATGTCCAAAAATCTCATATAGGTGTGATGGACAGGTGTCCACATACTTTTGACCATGTAGTGTAGGTCACACTTTATGAGGCAGCTAGTTGGTTGCGGGAAACAATGCAGGTTTACACTTTCATCCTCTACACCCCCCCCCCCCCAGGTCTTTTGTTTCAATTTGTTATTTAAAACAGCCAAACTTGTCCTGGCTACACAAATCCATCTCTAAGTGTGCTACAAATTATATCTATTCCAAGCAATAGGGCACATATAGCTAAGTTAGTGGTACACTGAAAGTAAAGAGAAATATCAAGCTGACTGTCACATGGGCAGCTGTCATTCAATTCACTAAAAAAGTGGTTGATTGTGAAAGTCACAGTGAATGGCAAGTTGTCTCCCATAGAGGGTAATAAAGCTCTCGGCAATGAAGAATATGGGAGATCATATGTGACAAGGAGCTCCTGGAACTGATAACAACTGTTTTTTGAAGTAGATGACGTCAGGTATCAGTGCACCTTATCCTTGCATATATGTCCTCTTCTACCTGTAGTTTTAGCTTATTGTGTATTTTGAAACAAACTTTCATTTTGGAAGATAAAACAGTGAAACATACAGGTGCAATATGCTTAATGTAGGTTAAACCCCTTAGCTAGATTTACAACAGCTATAGAGACTTTGTAGATATTTAAAGGACTTTGTAGCATTGAATCTTTTTTTAGAGAATCTTATCTGACTATAGAGCTTTAGAGAATTGGTCCCATAATCTCTATTATACATATGTACTTTATATTTGTTAAAAAGGACATTTACCAGCTGATACAAATAAATGATAATAATAATAATAATAATAATAATAATAATAATTAAAGCTGTTTTTCTTTCTTTTTATGTTTTTGTTTACTTCATTAGTTTTTTGTATCATCTTGACTAACCAAGCTTGCTTGATATGCTTTGTAATGAATTATATGTTTATTCTGAATTCTATGGGGTTTTATTTTGTTTGTTGTTTTTTTGCATTGCATATCTTTATTGAAATTGCAACAAAAAAATACATTTTTATAAATAAAAAAAGTTTGAACTACATTTATGATTAATTTTACTGAGTGACCATGACTTTTTAATATATATAATACAAGACATCACAGAAGTCAAACTGTTTGAAAATGTTTGTTTGGAGAGTTAGATTTAGTAAGAATTGACACCATTACAGTCTAAAATGGCAGATTTATTGGAATATTTGTGTTGAAACCAGTGGGAGGTGAAAACCAGAAAGTTGACATGATCTACTACGGCCTTAGCCTTAGCCTTTTTTTATTCAATTGCACTTGGCAATAAGACACAACAACCCTTTTATTTTTTAAATGTTTTTGGCTGATATTTCAAAATATGTACTAATTGTTTTGGCCATTAGTTTTCCAGTGATTTCAATGACAGTACCAGAATTTTTTATTCTAACAAAATACATCTCATAGTTGATGTCAATTACAGATACTGTGATATTCCCATGATATAGAAAATTGTACTTTTATAGATCGTATGCTACGCAATTAATATGCTAACCAAACATACAGATCTTAGAAATACAGACTCTGCAATAGTTATTAGTATTTCGGATAAAGACTATAACACATTGCATGCACTGAATAGTTATTTAAACAAGTACTTTGGGTTTCTAAATAGATGAATGTATTTTCAGGTAGAAAGTGCCTCTTTTAGATCAGAACTAAAGGATCATTAAAATATATATATATATATCTATACTATAATCGCGTTTGTAACGCGTCCGTTGCCGTCGTCATTTGCACACGCATCCTGAAAGGAATGTTGGCTGTGCACGCAGCCAAAAGAATCCACCTGGCTGCAGCGTAGGCAAACGAAGAATTAAGAAAAGAAACATGCAACCGCACAAAATATTAACAAAAAAACACGTAACCGCCCTCACAAAATAACAAAAAAACACGTATCCGCCCCCACGAAATAACAAAAAACCTAACTGCCCGCACGAAATAATAAAAAAATCGAACCCCCGCACGAAGACACTTAAACAAAAAATTTCTGTTGCCTTAAAGGGACACTCAATTCAAAATAAACTTTTATGATTTAGAAAGAGTATGCAGTTTTAAGAAAGTTTCCAATTTACCATTATCACATTTTGCACAGTCTTTTTATATTCACATTTTATGGGGAACAAGATCCTACTGAGCATGTGCACAAGCTCACAGGGCATACATATACTAGTCTGTGATTGGCTGATGTCTGTCACATGATGCAGTGGGACGGACAATGGGAGGAAAAATCAATTTGTCCGAAAGAAAAGACTACTGCTTATTTGAAATTCAGAGTGAGTGCTATTGCCTTATCTTTTTTATTATATACTTGTTAACTATGTAATTCTACTGCATTAAGTGGTCCTTTAAGATTCTCTGGCTAACATTTTTTACCATCCAGATTATGAGATATTCTTTTGCGCAAGGTCCTTCAAATGAAAACATACCTTGTGCTATCGATTTCACCCCACTTTTCATCTATCCCTTTACGGATAATTACATTTTGAGTTTATTGTCCCTTTAATAGCCCTACGTTTGATGAAACAAGAGTACAGAAAAACACCTATTAAAGGGACATAAAACAAGTTGGGATGAAGACAAAATATAATAATATGTACTTTAATTACTTACCTGCAAATTTATACTGCAGTGCCTCACCATTAACCCTTTCTTTTTAGTTTCTGAATTGTACAGATTATCTGCTGCAGCATGCCTAGAACTCAGTTGAAATACAATGCCTGTGTCTAAACACTGATAAGAGGGGTGGAGTTAGCTGCTCCAGGCAGCTAAGCTATGTAATTCATTTTGCTTATTTTTTTAAATCATTTTAAAATACTTGCCAGCAATTTTTTTGCAAACTATTTTAAATTAATTAGCCCTTTTAGGATATGCACAGATCTCAACCAGTTTTATGGCACTTTAAGTCCAAGGAGTTAATAGCAAGTTCCATGGAAAGAGCTTTTGTCAATATGAGGGTTTCTCTAAAGATTACAGAAATGTATCCATCTGAATCTGATCAAGCAGAAACTAGTTTGATTCCCATGTGGGATCCTTATGAATTCAGAAAAGTAATTTTATCTGATTGTGCACAAGCTTAAAATATGAGGACTATAAATTCTGCCGTTAAATAATGCACAGTCATTTTACTGTACTGAAAATTATGTTTAACATAATAAATGCATATGGTTAAGTTGTAATACAGCAACATGTGTTACTTATACTATAGGGCCGATTTATCAAACAGTCAATCTGCCCCAATGTATCTGTTTCCGCGCGAGCCATCAGGTTTGCAGGAAACAGGAGTTGAGAAGCAGGACCGCTGCTCCTTAACTCATATGCCACCTCTGAGGCTGCGGACATCAATCCGCCTGATCGTGTACAATCGGGTTGATTGACACCCCTGCTAGCGGCCGATTGGCTGCAAATCTGCAAGGGGCGGCATTGCAAAAGCAGTTCACCAGAACTGCTTGTGCAATGATAAATGCCGACAGCGTATGCTGTCAGCATTCATCGATGTCTGGTGGACATGATCCGCTACAGCGGATCATGTCTGCCAGACATTGATAAATCGGCCCCCATGAATCACCACATCACTAGAATTAATAGGCACTGCTTAAAGACATTTTCTTATTTAGGACTAGATTACAAGTGGCATGCTAAATGTTGCTCATGAGCAAAAACTGATTTATCGCCTGTTTGCGCGTGTTGGAAGTAGCGTGCGTATTACAGGTTGAAAGTAAACGTGTTTGCTCAAGCGCAATTGAATTTAACGCACGTCAGAAAAGTGCAACTTCTGTGCTCTAGTTAACTGTTACACTCTACTAAAAATACAAAACACATCAAAATTATATTTAAAAGTACAGTTACACTCAAAAGAACACTATCTAATAAAAATATATTTTTTAAATTGCATAAAAAAGTTATAAGAGCTCAGAGATATGAGGTCTCAGGTGTTAGAAAAACAAATGGCAGGAAAAGGTCTTTAAAGGGACAGTAAACCTTAAAATTAATGTTATATAATTCTGCACATAGTGCAGAATTATATAACATTATATTAGCCAAACTTTATAACACATAATATTCCCTTTTCATTTTTAACAAAAAACGCTGTTTTACAGACCCGCTCTCTGCGCTCTGCTGAGCGGGTCTGCTTTTTTTACACAGCGCATCGGGCCAGCTGTATAGTCACAGCCCGACCCGACCGCGACCCGACCGCGTCCGGCCTGACCCGACCGCGCCGAAGAGGAACAAAAAACAAACAACAAAGCAGAGGCGTTGCTCTGCTTTGTTGTTTGTTTTTTGTTCCTCTTCGGCTTCCGTAGGTGCAGCCTCACAGTTACCTGTATGCAAAGGTGTTTGAAAACATTCTGGTTGTTTTTACTGCTTCCCGCTGTTCGGAAAATCACGCCAGTGTGAGGAACTCACGGGATTGAATCACCGACCTCCGGTGTAAGTATAAGTGATTACCTTATGCTGTTGCCTTGTTTGCCGTTTTATCGGTCTCTCGTCTCGTTCCAGTTCCAACTGAAGTTTGAATTTCTTCCTCAATCTGGGCGTATGTAAAGACCGCCGCATCGAATCTCTTCATCGAATCTCCTCAAGAAATTGTGTTCACATTGTATTCCAGTCCGGCTCTTTATATTGTAACATTGTTTCTGTTTGTATACTACACTGTATCTATGCGTCTGATCAACGCATTTGCTACTTTGTTTTTTTTTACTATTTTATATTAAATAATTATTTTTTACACACTCTTTTGGTTTGTTTGTTCACGCTTGATGGTATCACTTACACACATGGTTTGGCGTTATGTGTATACTAAATAATATATAGTATATATTTAGTATATATTTATTATCACTATTCCTATTTTAAGCTTTATAGCGCTTGTGTTATTCTGAATTTTATGGTCTCTTTTTTGGATTCCATGTCATTCTATTTTTTTCACGTATTTGTTAGAGGTTGAGAGTTTCCTCTTGTTTAACACAGGCATAATAGGGTTTTTTTGCGCAGTTAACCCTTCTTCTTTTTTCCATGCGCTGTGTAAAAAAAGCAGACCCGCTCAGCAGAGCGCAGAGAGTGGGTCTGTAAAACAGCGTTTTTTGTTAAAAATGAAAAGGGAATATTATGTGTTATAAAGTTTGGCTAATATAATGTTATATAATTCTGCACAAACAATCAAGTGCATCACCTGTTAGTGCTTAACAGCACCACATAAAGTAAACACATAAACGCATTTAAAAAAATGGAATTCCGTATGCAGGAACATAGATAGACCTAGTGCACGTAAAGTATCTAATTGTATCAAAACACTATGCTTAAAATAAGGTCAAAAAACAGCTATACATATAGTTCATAGGACAGGTACAGTATCTTGTACTTAAGGCTTCAAAACAAACTTATGTCCATAAGTAATGTGATTCGACCGCAGCGATCCTGCTGCACACAAGGTCATATAGCCACTGTACAGTTTACAGAATATGTTTGCACTTATCTTAGATAGCGTGTTGTTCCAGCATTTCAGTTCGCCTGCTATCTCCACATTCAGCATTTCCAAGACGCGTGACGTTACCCAGAGGGGAGTGGTTATGTTGTCACCAAGGTCTGTAAGGAGTTTCCAGCAAGGGAGCAAACAACCAGTCCTCATTGGCCAGGCGGAATCCCAGCTGAAGTAGCAAACATATAGAGTGCAATTGCTAAACCTCGAAGGTAGCAATGATTACCAAGATGTACCGTCTTATATGTACTTGGCTGAGCTCTCTCTATCGAGCAGATCCTCATTGCATACATATATTTCATGCAGAATGTAGCGTTTCACGCTTGTCATCCCAGTGTTGCTGTTCTGAGCTGTTAGCAGTAAAAGGACCATAACTACTCATACATTAAAAGTTTCCCAGGAGGTAGTCGACTTGCTCCAGCGTCCTCCACACATAAGTGCCAACGCACGTTTCACCAACACACTGAGTATGTGTCACAGGGGTTCATCAGGGCATACTGAATCCTAACCGGATTTCCTCTTTTATAACATCTGATTGACTTCAGGTGATTGCTCTCACATCCATTTCAATCTCTTAAAGGCACCACCTCCTTATATTGCAATGTGTAGTAGCTTCAGCCCCAAATTGAAAAGGTTAAGGGAAATATCATTATAAACTGGCATCACCTAATTCTTAGTGACTGCCATCATCATCTCCCTTAAACATATGTACCCACTTCATTTAATATGGCATAGACTCTGTCAGAAGCTTGTATAAATATGTACATGATTTAAAACCTATATGCACACTTTAGGATATTATACACTTAAAGAGAATTAGTTTAAAGGAAGCTTGCAAACTCTAGCTTATCATTTAGGCCAGCTGGTAATCTAGTCCCCAGCCTATGGCCTCTATTTATCAAGCTGTTAACCGCAAATATGCTGGAATTCCACAGCGTATTTGTGGCGAGCCTGATTCGCCTTAGTTATCAAACCCTACAGACCGGCAAAAGTAGAATTCAGTGACGTAACATACGATCCGCCGGACTCAGTCCAACATAGATCGATGCTTACATCACTACAGATGTTCCCAACGCAACTACTTTTGCTAGCTATTCTTTTGCGCATGGTCCTTCAAATGATAACCTTGTGCTTTCGATTTCACCCCACTTTTCATCTAGCCCTTTATGGATAATTACATTTTGAGTTTATCATCCCTTTAATAGCCCTACGTTTGATGAAACAAGAGTACAGTAAAACACCTATTAAAGGGACATAAAACAAGTTGGGATAGAGACAAAATATAATAATATGTACTTTAATTACTTACCTGCAAATTTATACTGCAGTGCCTCACCATTAACCCTTTCTTTTTAGTTTCTGAATTGTACAGATTATCTGCTGGAGCATGCCTAGAACTCAGTTGAAATACAATGCCTGTGTCTAAACACTGATAAGAGGGGTGGAGTTAGCTGCTCCAGGCAGCTAAGCTATGTAATTCATTTTGCTTATTTTTTTAAATCATTTTAAAATACTTGCCAGCAATTTTTTTGCAAACTATTTTAAATTAATTAGCCCTTTTAGGATATGCACAGATCTCAACCAGTTTTATGGCACTTTAAGTCCAAGGAGTTAATAGCAAGTTCCATGGAAAGAGCTTTTGTCAATATGAGGGTTTCTCTAAAGATTACAGAAATGTATCCATCTGAATCTGATCAAGCAGAAACTAGTTTGATTCCCATGTGGGATCCTTATGAATTCAGAAAAGTAATTTTATCTGATTGTGCACAAGCTTAAAATATGAGGACTATAAATTCTGCCGTTAAATAATGCACAGTCATTTTACTGTACTGAAAATTATGTTTAACATAATAAATGCATATGGTTAAGTTGTAATACAGCAACATGTGTTACTTATACTATAGGGCCGATTTATCAAACAGTCAATCTGCCCCAATGTATCTGTTTCCGCGCGAGCCATCAGGTTTGCAGGAAACAGGAGTTGAGAAGCAGGACCGCTGCTCCTTAACTCATATGCCACCTCTGAGGCTGCGGACATCAATCCGCCTGATCGTGTACAATCGGGTTGATTGACACCCCTGCTAGCGGCCGATTGGCTGCAAATCTGCAAGGGGCGGCATTGCAAAAGCAGTTCACCAGAACTGCTTGTGCAATGATAAATGCCGACAGTGTATGCTGTCAGCATTCATCGATGTCTGGTGGACATGATCCGCTACAGCGGATCATGTCTGCCAGACATTGATAAATCAGCCCCCATGAATCACCATATCACTAGAATTAATAGGCACTGTTTAAAGACGTTTTCTTATTTAGGACTAGATTACAAGTGGCATGCTAAATGTTGCTCATGAGCAAAAACTGATTTATCGCCTGTTTGCGCGTGTTGGAAGTAGCGTGCGTATTACAGGTTGAAAGTAAACGTGTTTGCTCAAGCGCAATTAAATTTAACGCACGTCATTAAAGTACAACTTCTGTGCTCTAGTTAACTGTTACACTCTACTAAAAATACAAAACATATCAAAATTATATTTAGAAGTACAGTTACACTCAAAACAACACTATCTAATAAAAATATTTTTTTTAAATTGCATAAAAAAGTTATAAGAGCTCAGAGATATGAGGTCTCAGGTGTTAGAAAAACAAAAGGCAGGAAAAGGTCTTTAACATTGAGATATATACATGTCTAAATATATATATACATATATACAGTGGATATAAAAATTCTACACACCCCTGTTAAAATGTCAGGTTTCTTTGATGTAAATAACTGAGACAAAGATAAATCATTTCAGAACCTTTTCCACTTTTAATGTGACCTATAAACTATATAACTCAATTGAAACACAAACTAAAATATTTTAGGAGGGGGGCGGAGCGACGAGCTGAACCGGCAGGACGCATATTGGAGAAGCTCCTGTTCTATTCATGAAATATATGAGCCTTACTTAGGTTCCTAAGGAATATTTGGACATATGTGTAATGTGAAAGAGCCTTTCTGGATTACGTCTTCAGCCTATACTATTTAGCCAAACAGTGCGACTCTGTCTGACAGGCCGCGGTGTTTTAAGCTGCCGCACATTCCCCCCCCCCCCAGGTAACTGGGTTACGAGTAGTCCTACTTGACTACACATTTTGCTGTAATGGATGTCGATATACGAATGTCTGACGAAGCTATATATGGGATGCTCAATGAGCACTTTGCTGGCCTGAAAAATTTAATTGCGCAGCGTTACACTAACTACCCTTCTCCATGTGCCTCCCGTGATGGCGATCGGGACTCAGAGGCACATGCTGATCGGACAGTGGAGCCCATGTTGGAAATGCAGAAAAGAAACCCAGTGAGACAGAGCCCTGTACCTCCCGTCTCTTCCCATAGTATCCCGCAGCCGCAATCCGCGGTCACCCCCGTACAAGGAAATATCCGCCTTATACCTGGATGTGGAGCAGTGGTGTGCACTGGCGCTTTGCCGATGGGGGCCGCTGGAAAGATGAGAGTGCTGTGCCCGAGAGAAACCCCAGCTGTGCCACTCGGTGTGGACACGCCGATGCTGAGAACAGACTTGTTGGCTGGTAGGGGAGAGAGACTTGATCAAATTGCTTTTGGCATTGCACCTACCTACTCGCTCATGCAGGCTCCCATCATCTCTTGCTGCCCTTCTACTTGAGGACCCACTGTTCCTGGGTGTACAGCGCTGCATAACTCCCTACGCAGAAGTGGACTCTGTGTATTTATGCGATGATGGCGGTGTCACTACGAACCAAATCGCAACTTGACCTGGGCGCCTGTTGTTCCCAAGACGGATCTTTGCCTCCGGACTACCTGTGTCTTTTTCCGTGCCTTGGCACCATGATTCTTTAACTACTCTAGATGGGACATGCAACACCCTTCACACTCTTGGGGCTGCTAGGTTTGCTATTAAAGTAGGAGTGGGCTAAATGGCGTTTAAGGTACCTACTAACCCCCAGCTCTGGGGACATGACATTGGCAGACTCATGATAGAAAGCCCCAGGTTCTGACATGCGTTTTGTATGCTAGGAATTTTTTTTATTTACAGGGGCTATGTATAAATATGCTTTCCCCACTAATGCAGACTGTGGAGGAAGCCCCCTTTGCAATGATGCGTTACCTCTGAGGTCGCAGGCTGAACCGATTCTCCATAGCTCATGCTTTATACCTAGCACTCTAGTATTATTCATTCAGTTTTATGTTGACACACGTTGTTTGTAATATTTTAACTGCTATTATGTGCCATGTTCGATATATCGTTCCATTGTTGGCCCTGCACATTATAGGTGACCCTAAATTGTTTCCCTCTTTGTATATAATTGTGTTTTTACAGTTTCAGGCCCAAAAGTGGCTATAGTCCAACCCACCAGTCCTCCATTGAAAACGTTAATCTATAAGAGGGTCCAAAAGTGGCCTACTCAAACATTAGGAGGTATATATCTTTATGTAAAATTAGGTTTCTATTAGTTTGCCTATTTGTAGCTCATATGAAGTTGTGACAATGCATATATATATATATTATTTTTACTTGTGTGGGATGAACACTGTATCTACATTTATATTTGCACACTTCCCTGCATTTTGTATTGTTTTTGCTTTTGTGTTAGTATGGCAAACTCTCTTATGCTTTGTAATTGTTTTACACACCTCAATAAAATTTATTTACAAAAAAAAAAAATATTTTAGGAGGAGGTAAGTAAACAAAAAAACTAAAATAATGTGGTTGCATAAGTGTGCACACCCTCTTATAACTGAAGATGTAGCTGTGTTCAGAATTAAAGGTTTACTCGAAAAATGTCTCCCCTTTAATTTGTTCCCAATTATCCACTTTACCTGCTGGAGTGTATTAAATTGTTTACAAGTATTTCCATTAGCCTTGTATTAGCATTTAAAATAGTTTGTTTAGCCTGTGGTATCCCCACCCATCCTGAAAGTTTTTGGTCTCGAGGCCAAGCTCTGTTAACACAGCCAGTAGAAGAAATTATACTCCCAGTGAGTTATAGAAGAGATAAAGTAATAAAATGTTAATTTTCCATTGTTCTCTCCAAGTATTGGTGATTGTTTATGGACAGATATAAGATAAAGAAGCATGTTTATGTACACAATGTGATAAAGTAATGAGATCTGATTATACCTACAAGCTCAACCCTTTTTATTAGGTTGTGGCTTCAAAACACAAAATCAGCTAATTCATATACACAAATAAGCCTTAAAAAGCAAATCTCATACATTTTATACTCTGCAACTGGAAAAACAAGTAATTGGAAACACATTAAGGGAAAAACTATTTTATAGTATACTGCCCCTTTAAGCAATCACATTCAAAATCATGTTAAATAGGAGTCAGTACACACCTGCCATCATTTAAAGTGCCTCTGATTAACCCCAAATAAAGTTCAGCTGTTCTATCTAGTAGGTCTTTCCTGACATTTTGTTAGTTGAATCCTACAGCTAAAGCCATGGTCCGCAGAGATCTCCCAAAGCATCAGAGGGATCTCATTGTTAAAAGGTATCAGTCAGGAGAAGGGTACAAAAGAATTTCCAAGGCATTAGATATACCATGGAACACAGTGAAGACAGTAATCATCAAGTGGAGAAAATATGGAGCAACAGTGACATTACCAAGAACTGGATGTCCCTCCAAAACTGATGAAAAGATGAGAAGAAAACTGGTCTGGGAGGCTGCCAAGAGGTCTACAGCAATATTAAAGGAGCTGCAGTAATATCTGGCAAGTGCTGGCTGTGTAGTACATGTAACAACAATCTCCCGTATTCTTCATATGTCTGGGCTATGGGGTAGAGTGGCAAGACGGAAGCCTTTTCTTACCAAGAAAAACATCCAAGCCTGGCTATATTTTGCAAAAACACATCTGAAGTCTCCCAAAAGCATGTGTAAAAAGGTGTTATGATCTGATGAAACCAAGGATGAACTTTTTGGCCATATTTCCAAAAGATATGTTTGGCGCAAAAACAACACTGCACATCACCAAAAGAACACCATACCCACAGTGAAGCATGGTGGTGGCAGCAGCATGCTTTGGGGCTGTTTTTCATCAGCTGGAACTGGGGCCTTAGTCAAGGTAGAGGGAATTATGAACAGTTCCAAATACCAGACAATATTGGCACAAAACCTTCAGGCTTCTGCTAGAAATCTGAACATGAAGAGGAACTTCATCTTTCATTATGACAATGACCCAAAGCATACATCCAAATCAACAAGGAATGGCTTAACCAGAAGAAGATTAAAGTTTTGGAATGGCCCAGCCAGAGCCCAGACCTGAATCCGATCGAAAATCTGTGGGGTGATCTGAAGAGGGCTGTGCACAGGAGATGCCCTTGCAATCTGACAGATTTTGAGTGTTTTTGCAAAGAGTGGGCAAATCTTGCCAAGTCAAAATGTACCATGCTGATAGACTCATACCCAAAAAGACTGAGTGCTGTAATAAAATCAAAAGATGCTTCAACAAAGTCTTAGTTTACGGTTTGTGCACACTTATGCAACCATATTATTTTTTTTATTTTTACTTCCCTCCACCTAAAAGTTTTCAGTTTGTTTTTCAATTGAGTTGTACAGTTTATAGGTCACATTAAAGGTGGAAAATTTTCTGAAATTATTTATCTTTATCTCATTTTTTTACATCACAGAAACCTGACATTTTAACAGGGGTGTGAAGACTTTTTATATCCACTGTATATATAAATACAGCGCACCAGCGGACAGATCCGGGAGAAGGAACAGGAGTGGAGTACATACTGGGTTAGCAGGTACCGCACAATACGGACACTCATACACAATTTTCTATGCTTCACAAGGCTGAATTTTGATTAAAGGTTTTGATAGTTAATCCGTATAGGCTTGCTCGGTACACTACCCACAATAGTACTTTTGCCACCATATGTTTCCATAGTCTCACCGATTAATGTCCACAATGTACTCCAACAAGAGCATGCATACCCAAGTTGAAATAAAGTAAACAGGACCTACCCGTACGAGACTGAATCTTCCAATTCTCTATTTTCATTACAAGTAATCACTCACAGCAGTCACCGGGCAGGATCCAGTAATATTACTTATTGCCTCTAAAAAGCCACAGGAAAACTTTTACATGCTGTTACATGGACATTTATTGTTTGCTTATACAGTTGAGAAAGTGATAAATAAGCATAACTATAATTAGTATAAAAGCTTCCATAATAGATTATATCAATAATTAGGCAAAATGGCTCAACAATTCTATTCAATGCAGACGATTGCTAACTTTGAGGGTAACAGACCTTCCTTAGAAGAGACTTTTGAGAATAAACTGGATATGATTGATATCAGTGATGCCTTTATGTCTATGGAGAGGGCCCTGCTTAGTGAATACAAACTATGGTGGGACAAACGTTCACTAGAGAAATATATGTCCCTAACAATGATTCCTAGGGGCCTACACTTGAGGAAATACCCTACCTTTCTGATTCCAGACGATAAGTTCATTCAGGAATGGAATATGATTCTATCAGAATGCTCCTTCCGACTGATGGCACTCATTATACAACATAAGGATAAAAAACTAGCTGAAGCAAGAGAACACATAGAAGAAGTACAGAGGGACCTTAATACATTTATGGATCATCCTGATTACCCTAAATTAGATGGAATCTTACAATCCACGGTGGATAAAGCAAAGAAGGAAATGGATAACATCAAATTTAAGAAATACACCAGAGATTCAGAGTCGCAGAGTATACAACTGGAAATCAAGGAAATTCCCAAGGAGAAAACAGGGAAATAAAAAGATGCTCCAGGGAAAAGGAGAAAATAAGCCCCAAAAACGGGTTTCTTTCTCTGATACTGACCCTGAGTCAAATGAGGACGATGATTTGCAGGACTTTGTCAATTTCATGACCAGCGAACAGTCCTCAGAAGATGATGGTGGAGCATCCGGCCAGATGACAGTGGTCACAACCCATACAGCCCCCCCAATTCCCCAGTTGACCCATGCAAATATTCCACTCCCTGACACTACACCTTCCACACAAACATATGAGCCAATAGGTGCACTTGTCAACACCAATCAGCCAGATCCTCCAAAGCCACCTAGGGGTAACAAATATAAAAAGGCACAGGTTACCCCTAAAACGGATCCTAAAGTAGGCCAGCAGGTTTTTCAAGTGGCACTAGGCCAAGAAGAAGGAGGAGGAAGAGGAATACTCAGACAGGGCCAAAAGAGGGAACAATACACACTAAGGAGAGGCAGGCAGGGCAACAGATACAGAGATCAAATGTGATCAATTTATCCAGTGTCCCACTAACTAAACCAGAGGAAGAAGTGCTCAGTTTAGGCCTTAATTTTGTACCATCCACTAAATTTAATGTCTTCAACACACTGCTAGATTTGAACAGGTTCATTCGCAGTCTCACACTAAATAAGTTCTATAGAATCAACCCCACCTAGGATACAGGTACCATAGCTCCAGACACTACCCCGCAACATGACTATTTTAACATAACAGAGGCTAGAGACTTTTTAAGTCTCTATACATTGGAGAGGGAAGGCTTGAGTGAGGAAGCGACTATTGACTTTCATAAGGGCTTCAAGCCCAAGTCAGTTTTTTACCCTACTCAATGTAGGGGCACTGCCCTGGAGTCGTTTCAACGACGTATGGAGGAAGATCTAGTTAGACTAGATCGGGAACAAAAGGTAACAAAAAGCAACCTGACAAGGGGTCAGAGATTGGCTTTGAACAAACTACGGAACAGAGAAGACATCATAGTGAAGCAGTCCGACAAAGGGGGCTCTGTCGTTGTGTTGGACCGTAAATATTACATTTCCGAGGCACAAAGACAACTTCAGGACCAAGAGGTCTATGAAAAGTTACCAGGGGACCCCACACGGCTTTTTGGAGTGCTATTACTAGACCTACTGGATGATGGCAGGTATCAAGGCTTAATAGATGATGATACCTTTGATTTCCTGAACACTAAACATCCTGTGGTGCCGATATTCCATCACCTCCCCAAGGTACATAAGTCCTTGGAGGAGGTGAAGGGACGGCCCATAGTTTCAGGAATAGGGTCACTTCTTGAGAATTTGGGCAATTGGCTCGAATCACTATTACAACCACTGGTTTACAAACTACCGTCTTTTCTAAGGGACACTAAACACCTATTAAACATATTGAGTACCTGCGAATGGGATGACCATATGTCATGGCTGGCCATTGATGTGGTGGGGCTGTATTCGGCCATTCCACATGAACAAGGCCTGTTAGCCACGCGATACATGCTTGACAGATTTAGTGATTACTCGGCTAACCTGAAGAGCTACATCCTTCAAGTATTGAAATTTTCACTGACACACAATTATTTTGAATTCTTGGGTGATCATTACCTACAAAAGAGAGGCACGGCCATGGGGGCCAAATTTGCCCCAGCCTATGCAAACATCTTCATGGGCTACTGGGAGCACCAATACATCTACAGTGACCAAAATCCATTTTTTGGATCCATCATCGGATATAAAAGGTATATCGATGATCTCCTATTTGTGTGGTCTGGTACACAATCAGACAGTGAAATGTTCGTTAACTATCTCAACAACAATGAAATGGGATTACATTTTACCTTCACTTTTGAGAAGAATGAGCTTCCATTCCTGGATCTAGTCCTAACTGGACTTCCAGGGGAAAACAGAGTAAGCACCTCACTATATGTCAAACCAATTTCGTCTAACACCTACTTGCATGCCAGAAGTAATCATCCTCCGCATACCAGTTATGGAATAGCCAAAGGGCAATTTTTGCGAATTCGGCGCAACTGCTCAGAGGATGATTGCTTTCTGGCAGAAAGTGAAATATTAACCAAGAGGTTGTTGGAGCGTGGATATGACATCAATGTGGTGCATAAAGCTCTAGATGATGTCAAACATCTCAATAGGAACTCTCTCCTTGAGATCAGAACAGTAACAAAGGAAGCTAGACAGAAGCCCACCTTTGTGACTACCTATAGTCCCCAATACTACTCTATCTGCAAAATATTGCGCAAAAATTTGCCAATTTTGTTGGGAGATGATTTTCTTAAAGATGATATTAAGGATGGTTGCTTCTGCGTAGCAAGACGAAATACAACCATCGGCAATCAAATTTCGCCATCAATGCTCAAGAAATCAAGACCACAAAGTACTTGGCTGTCACAGAAGGGGCATTATAAATGTGGTAACAGTACCTGCAAGGCTTGCGGATATGTCATCACGGGGAAATTTTTCCAATCCCTGGCCACGCAAAAAGTGTACTCATTATCACAATGTACAAACTGTAGATCGACTTTTGTGATCTATATGATTACATGCAGCCTATGCCAGAAGCAATACATAGGGTGCACCTCCCGGGAAGCCAGGGAGAGGATCCGTGCCCATCTAAATGACATCGAAAGGGGAATAACACCCACTGGAGCCTCCAAACACTTTGTGGATGAGCACAATAAAGATATAAGCACATTCACCTGGATTGTGATTGATCAGATAAAAAGGAAGCCTAGAGGTGGAGATAGATTGAAGGACCTCCTTGCCAAAGAGGTGTTCTGGATCTTCACCCTAGGCAGTCGGCAACCATCCGGTCTAAACATTGAGACGGATCTGATCAATCACTGGTAATGGATTGCTCCTTATCTGTCTTCGATTATATTATATTGTGTTTTCATACAATATAATATCCAAATAAGTAACCGAGTAAAGTCTCCATCTGTATCTAAGTACTAAAATATACAAATGTAAATACTTTCTTGTGTATGTTTTCAGCTGAGTTAGCTAGTTTCATTCCAGTTTATTTAAATTAGGAATTAGAGTTGATTAATAAGAGGGCATCACTTTATTATGACATGATAACATTTGGATTTGCAAAATATATAGTTAATATAGATAAAAGGATGAATCCAATAATATAGTTGTTGTTGTGATTGGTTACATGCCCTCCTGTTTATCAACTAAAAACCACTCTTAGTTTATTTAAATATGTATCCAGTACCTAGCATATTAACCCTCCACTCACCAACTTAGAATCAGTGAGAGCTGAATATAACTGAGTTGCTACCTTCTATAATAAGCAGTAAAAATGTATGATCACAAACAAAACTTTGTATATATTTATCATACAATGCGATTAGACTAGCAGTATTCATTAAACATAAGAATACAGAAACTCAATCATTTAATTAGTTTATATATCTTTTTCTTTCACTTATCTATCTATTAAATTATCAGTCTATGGTGAATAGGGTACCAGCAAGGCTATATACATATATATAATAAAACAAACAATTTAGAGAATTACATTTTTACAGCATAAGGCATTCAACCTTACACAGGTAGTTCTCCAGAATAGGTATACGCCCACCAGTAACACAGGCAGGTCAGGCTATCCAATAGTAAGTTAGCATAGTCTATATCAGTCAGAATAGGGCATTAGGGCAGTATTCTGTCTATGATTAAGGCTCCCAAGGAGCTGAAACGCGTCAGACGCCCACCCCAGCCCCTTTTCTGCTGTCTATCATAGCCATTTGCCCAGTAAATATATCTTAGAAGCTTTTATACTGTATTTGCAAATAAACATTCACCTTTTTGCTTTGAGCTCCCTGTCTGGACCTTTCTTCGTTTTACTATATATATATATATATATATATATATATATATATATATATATATATGTATTTATTTATATAACCCAAACAAGCAATCAAGTGAATCACCTGTTAGTGCTTAACAGCACCACATAAAGTAAACGCATAAACACATAAAGTATCTATAGTGCACATAAAGTATCTAATTGTATCAAAAAACTATGCTTAAAATAAGCTAAAAAAACAGCTATACATATAGTTCATAGGACAGGTATAGTCTCTTGTACTTAAGGCTTCAAAACAAACTTATGTCCATAAGTAATGTGATTCGACTGCAGCGATCCTGCTGCACACAAGGTCATATAGCCACTGTACAGTTTACAGAATATGTTTGCACTTATCTTAGATAGCGTGTTGTTCCAGCATTTCAGTTTGCCTGCTATCTCCACATTCAGCGTTTCCAAGCCGCGTGACGTTACGCAGAGGGGAGTGGTTATGTTGTCACCAAGGTCTGTAAGGAGTTTCCAGCAAGGAAGCAAACAACCAGTCCTCATTGGCCAGGCGGAATCCCAGCTGAAGTAGCAAACATATAGAGTGCAATTGCTAAACCTCGAAGGTAGCAATGATTACCAAGATGTACCGTCTTATATGTACTTGGCTGAGCTCTCTATCGAGCAGATCCTCATTGCATACATATATTTCATGCAGAATGTAACGTTTCACACTTGTCATCCCAAAGTGTTGCTGTTCTGAGCTGTTAGCAGCAATAGGACCATAGCGACTCATACATTAAAAGTTTCCCAGGAGGTAGTCGACTTGCTCCAGGGTCCTCCACACATAAGTGCCAACGCACGTTTCACCAACACACCGAGTATGTGTCACAGGGGTTCATCAGGGCATACTGAATCCTAACCGGATTTATAACACCTGAATGACTTTAGGTGATTGCTCCCACATCCATTTCAATCTCTTAAAGGCACCACCTCCTTATATTGCAATGTGTAGTAGCTTCAGCCCCAAATTGAAAAGGTTAAGGGAAATATCATTATAAACTGGCATCACCTAATTCTTAGTGACTCTGCCATCATCATCTCCCTTAAACATATGTACCCACTTCATTTAATATGGCATAGACTCTGTCAGAAGCTTGTATAAATATGTACATGATTTAAAACCTATATACACACTTTAGGATATTATACACTTAAAGAGAATTAGTTTAAAGGAAGCTTGCAAACTCTAGCTTATCATTTAGGCCAGCTGGTAATCTAGTCCCCAGCCTATATATCCATTTGGCTTCTTTTTGTAATAAAAGTTTTGTCATTATTGCCACCTCGTCCATTCGTTATCCCTTTATCTATTACAATAAATTTCAGGGACTACACATTACCATTATGTAATACACAGAAATGCCTAGCAACATTAGTGTCTCTAGAGTGGAGGATATCATCACGGTGCTCCTGTACCCCATCGTTCACCAACCTTTTCGTTTTATCAAAATAGAAGACCGGGCACGAGCACCGCAAAAGATAAATTAC
This sequence comes from Bombina bombina, assembly GCF_027579735.1. Classification (NCBI taxonomy): domain Eukaryota; kingdom Metazoa; phylum Chordata; class Amphibia; order Anura; family Bombinatoridae; genus Bombina; species Bombina bombina. The sequence continues at coordinate 129,756,561 of NC_069499.1, forward strand.
TCCTTCAGATTAAAAAAATAATTTTAGCACCAACATTTGAGGAATGGGTTAGCAGGGTATCAGATATTCTGGTTCTGGAAGAATATGGCTATTTTAAAAGGAAAAAATTGAATTTATTTGCAGACATTAAATTTTTATGGGATGACCTAGCCACTCGACAGGAGACCGTGCTCCCTAACACGACGTAGAACATACCTTTATCTTATGTTTAATTCCCATGTCTCTCCCACCACACATAATCCTCCCCTTGTTGGTTGGCTCACGGCAGCTACTCTCCCTGCAACAGCTCTCTCAAGCGTGAATGAGTTGATGCCTTTGCTAAGGTTTCGTGCCTCAGGGTTTGGTGCTTTGCAATAGATTATGTTTCCCCATTTACTATTGTTTAACTTTGACTAGTAACAAAGTCACAGTATGTTCTTTTCTCCTACCTCTTTCTATCTTCTTCTTTATTTCCTTTCTTTGGACACTTATGAAAAAGTCATCTAATCTGCAGATGTTAAGAGACAGAGAAGTACTCTACACTTTGCATACGTAATGTATTCTTATATGTTTATGTTTTTTGTCCGGAATGTAACTTTTTGATGATGAAAATAAAGCTTTAAAAAAAAAAAAAAAAAAATAATAATAATTTTATATCATAAATCTTGTCTTTTAAGACAGAGAATTGTTTATTGCTATCCATGTGGGCACAGTATACAAAGTGCCCACATTGAAAGCTACCTTTAATTCCCCTGTCCTTACGCAGCCAATCTGAGTTAGAAGGTCCTCTAGAAAACTGTCTTTTAACCAGTTTATCTCTTAAACTTTGGGCTTTTCTGGCCATCATCAAGGGTCCATCACCTATAACATTTTTTACTTTATCATCCAAAGTGAGGATATGCCAATTTCTTTTCATTGCTGACCCGATATTGTCCCATTGGTTAACTAGAGATAAATCTAACCTGATCTTTATCAGTTTTCAATTTGTCTCTATATAAGAGTTCATCCCTAGACATCTCTCTTGCTCTCCAGAGAGATGTCTTAAGACATTTATTTGAGTAGCCCTCTCTTCAGGAAGCTCTCTTTCATCATAGAGGCATGAAAGTCATATTTAGCGAGGGAAGAACAGTTCCTCCTAAGACGGAGAAACTGTCCATATGGAATACCTTTCTTAAGATGTTCCGGATGTCCGCTACTCGCATGTAATATATTATTAGTAGCGTTACTTTTCCTATAGTTCTCCGTAACAAAAGTCATGCCCTCTTTTTTAAAAGTTACATCTAAAAAGGCCAACTCTTTTACATTAGTCTCTGATGGAGAATGTTCTTGTCATTGTGAATCAGTAAGGATTAGACATGTGCATGGCGAAAAAATTTGGTTCGGATCGTTTTGGATTTTTTCGAATTTCGGTTCGGAGCGATTCGAATTCGGAAAAATTTGAAACAATCCGGTTCGGATTTGTTTCGGATTCATTCGGATTTGAATAAATTCGGTTCGGATTTGTTTCGGATTCATTCGGATTCGAATAAATTTGGCTGGATTCGGTTCGGAAATTCGGAATTTCGGTAAGTGTTAGGTGGGATTAGACTAGTATTATGTACTGTACATTAGGTGTAACCCATAGCAGAGTGATATAACCTAATATACTGTACAATACTAGTGTAATCCATGGCCATCCGAATCTACCGAATAAATCCGAATAAATCTGAATAAATCCGAAGTTATTCGGATTTATTCGGTAGATTCGGCACTATTTTAATTCGGAGATTCGGTTCGATCCGAAAACAGGGAATATTTATAAATTAATAATAAATGACCTGCTGTCATTGTAGCATGGGTCTAAAATTATTTCAGTGGCCTTGCTGCCCAGGAGCTGTAGCATCTTTTTCTCATAGTCTATAAGTTCTGGGTCTTAAATAGGACTACCTCCAGTTTCATGGACAGATGTCTTCTCTTTGATGTTCTAACCTTCGAAGATTTTTATAACCTCTTTCATATTATTGGTGACTCCCCCTCAGAGGACACACTCTCGCTTATTTGGATCCCTACTCCAAATTAACACATTGTAGTGCTTTAGGACTGTTCATGGTCTAACCAAACAGAACATATTTTAATTTTATATCTAGTTTGACCAGTGATAACTTGAAACGGTTCTGCCCTAAATTAAATGTATCTGCAAGTCTAATTATAATTTTGAGCATTAAAGTGAAGGAAAACTTTGGTGAATGAAAGTCCGTTTTTTAAAAATACTATTTAAAACATGGGCACTTTCATTCATCAAAGTTTACAAAGCAGCCGTTTTGATTAAAAACTTACCTTTTTTTCTTTTCACAGCTACAGCAGCTTCCCCCTCCTGGAAATCCTCTATTCACACGTCAGCAATGACTAATTCGGCTTCCTCCAATCACAGCATGGCCTCAGGCAATAACCACCCTGGGGGAAAAGCTGTGATTGGAGGAAGCCAGATTAGTCATTGCTGACGTGTGAAGAGAGGATTTCCAGGAGGGGGAAGCTGCTGTGAAAAGAAAAAAAAGGTAAGTTTTTAATCAAAACGGCTGCTTTGTAAACTTTGATGAATGAAAATGCCCCTGTTTTTAATAGTATTTTTTAAAAATGGGCTTTCATTCATCAAAGTTTACCTTCACTTTAAATATTCTGCATTAGATAGCTTTACGGAGTATGTATAAGCTCTGATCATGAATTTACAACATCTAATAGTTGTCTATCGTGTCTCATCTGAATGGCAGAATCTATGTTTATTATACATGATAACACTTATGCAAAAAAGTATAGTCCAAAGCGAACAACCTCATAAAAATAAAATCAAAACTTTATTATCATCATGGTTAAAAACGGCACAAAGGTACCATCCAAAAAGAGAAGATTAGAAACGGTCTTACGCTTTTCTGCAGAGTGTAGCCGTAATCATAGACCATATGTTCAAACAGGTGTTACACAAATTGTCACATGTTTCCCATTGGTTATTAACCATGATGATAATAAAGCCTCAATTTTATTTTTATGAGGTTGTTCGCTTTGGACTATTCTTTTTTCATTTTTATTAGGAGAGAGAGGAGCTCTCCTGTCCGTAATTAACCTCACAGATCATCTGATTACACTAGAGGTGAACAGAGTAGGCGAGCACTTCACTTGGAGCCAGCCCTGATTGGTGGATGACGGCACCCGGAAACTACGATCATACATGCTGTGCAAGTTCACAGGAAGATTCAGCGTCCTCCGGCTAAAGAAACGCTGAGGTCGTGATTACATCTGATTGACCGGAACGAAAGGGGTAGGGTTGGTTACTTACCACAGTCCCCCGCTGGTCTCAAGTAAGAAGCTTCCTTGGAGTGGTGAATCAGAAACAGTGAGACCTGTTCGCTCAAGATCTCTGTTGTTTGATCCGGTTGTGATTGGTACATATGTGAGAACCCAGTACCTGCACTTGTGACTTTGGGAACTTTTCTTTCTTGTTTAAATGATAACACTTATGTCATATACGTCGGTAAAGATAACCAGACCTTTAAAGACATGTTCTACAACCAAGGGGATAAAGTAATAGGAAATGAAGCAGGTGCAATCACCTGGGCCCCATCAATAGCTGGAGGAGCCACAACAGTGTACTTATAACCTGCTCATACTGCTAATGCTGCATTCTCTTTCACTGCCCTGCAGACTACCTTTAATCATCATTTAACTGTCTGGTTCCCATGTAGGTGCAGCCAATCACTCTTCTTACCCTTCCATCCAAGTCACTAATCTAAGGACTCACTTGGCCATATTGCTAGCATAATGGAGGATGTTGAAACCATTGATCTGCTTTGTTTCCTCACTTGGGCATATAGATTTTAAAATAAAAGCTGCATCTCATCTGATCTGTGTTATAAAGTACTTATGTAACCAGCATACAGGGTCTCTCTGGCTACTGGGGCTTGCATCTGATCTGAGGAACTAGCTGATCATATAACTGACATAAGGGGCTATGGGGACATGTGTCTGATTAAAATATCACAAGGCCATATAGCTGGTAAACAAGAGCTGTAGGGATAAGTGTCTGATTTTAAGTCTCATTTGGTTTTATCTAGCATATTGTAGGCTGCAGGGACCATGTTCTTTTTCTTTTTTGCATATAGCTTAGATTGCAAATGGATATATGTGTATGTATTTTTAAAGATATATATATATATATATAGATAGATAGATAGATAGATAGATAGATAGATAGATAGATAGATAGATATAGATATACACTCACCAGCCACTTTATTAGGTGCACCTGTTGCTTGGTAACACAAATTGCTAATCAGCTAATCACATGGCAGCAACTCAATGCATTAAGGCATCTATACGTGGTGAAGACGACTTGCTGAAGTTCAAACTGAGCATCAGAATGTGGAAGAAAGAGGATTTAAGTGAATTTGAACGTGGCATGGTTGTTGGTGCCAGAAGGGCTGGTCTGAGTATTTTAAAAACTGCTGATCTACTGGGATTTTCACACACAACCATCCCTAGGGTTTACAGAAAATGGTCAGAAAAAGATAAAAATATCCAGTGAGCGGCAGTTGTGTGGACAAAAATGCTGTGTTGATGTCAGAGGTCATAGGAAAATGGGCATACTGGTTCGAGATGATAGAAAGGCAATAGTAACTCAAATAACCACTCGTTACAACCAAGGTATGCAGAATACCATCTCTGATCGCACAACATGTGGAACCTCGACACAGATGGGCTATAGCAGCAAAAGACCACATCGGGTGCTACTCATGTCAGCTAAGAACGGGAAACTGAGGTTACAATTCGCACTGGCTCACCAAAATTGGTCAATGGAAGATTGGAAAAACGCTGCCTGGTCGAATGAGTCTCTATTTCAGCTGCGACACTCAGATGGTAGGGTCAAAATTTAACGTAAACAACATGAAAGCAAGGATCCTTCCTGATATTTTCTTAGCATACTTTGGGCCCCTTAGTACCAATTGAGCATCATTTAAATGCCACAGTCTACCTGAGTATTGTTGCTGACCATGTCCATCCCTTTATCACTACAGTGAACCCATCTTCTGATGGCTACTTCCAGAAAGATAATGCACCATGTCACAAAACTCAAATCATCTCAAACTGGTTTCTTGAACATGACAATTAGTTCACTGCACTCCAATGGCCTCCACAGTCACTAGATCTCAATCCAATAGAGCACCTTTGGAATGTGGTGGAACAAGAGATTCGCATTATGGATGTGCAGCCGATAAATCTGCAGCAACTGCATGATGCTATCATGTCAATATGGACCAAAATATCTGAGGAATGTTTCCAACACCTTGTTAAATCTATGCCACAAAGAATTAAGGCTGTTCAGAATGCAAATGGGGGTGGTGAATGTAAGTGGCCGGTGAGTGTGTATATATATATATACACACACAAAAACATACAGTCTATATAAAATTAAAAATAACATAAAGGACAATGCTATTTAAAATATTTGTTAACACACCTTTTGGTTTTAGAGCACTTGGCCTAGTGCACCTTCTGTGCCCTATAGTAATCTATGGGGAAAGGGAGTAAGAGCGCAAGCACTATCTGACCTCCAGATGTTAGAACACCTGAGGCGTTCGCTTTTTACGTTTAATTTGTAATATGAGCTCAATAATAGGAATGCTATTGATTTAACTTGAGTGGTGTTAGCGCTCAATAACGCTATTTTTGCGCTCCACTTGTAATCTAGGCCTTAGTGCAGTGTTTCCCAAATACAGTCCTCATTATGATTATTTCACCTGTGCTCTAGTTAAAAGGACACTCAACCCAATTTTTTTCTTTCATGGTTCAGATAGTTCATGAAATTTTAAGCAACTTTCTAATTTACTCCTATTATCAATTTTTCTTCGCTCTCCTGCTATCTTTATTTTAAAAGCAGGAATGTAAATCTTATCAGCCAGCCCGTTTTAGGTTCAGGACCATGGATAGCGCTTGCTTATTGGAGGCTTACATTTACCCACCAATAACCAAGCATAACCCAGGTTCTTAACCAAAAATGGGCCCGCTCCTATGCATTACATTCCTGCTTTTTAAATAAAGAAAGCAAGAGAAAGAAGAAGAAAAATTGATAATAGGAGTACATTGGAAAGTTGCTTAAAATTGCATGCTCTATCTGAATCATGAAAGAAAAAATTTAGGTTTAGTATCCCTTTAAGATATTATGAATATCGGGCCTGTTAAGGGTCACTGCCTTAGTAAATAAAAGGGGCTGATGCAGAGATAAAAAAAAGATTTAAAAAAATCTAAAGTAACACCAATAAATGCTATCTTGCATATCATACCTATGTTTATAGTGCTACAAATAACTGATAACAACAATAATAATAATAAAGCACTTAGTACCTCAATGGCAGAAGATTATTTGAAACCGCAAAAAGTTTATGTTTATCCTATTTTCCTTTCTCCAGCTGTGGCTTGAACCATTGGGGTCCTTGGTTTTATATCCTGCCTGAGAAATATTAGATGAGCTGGCTATGATGTCAGCCCCCTAAGGGGTATTTTCTGTCACTCTGCCACCATGGTAGTAATACATTTAAGACTGACAAATCCATTGACTACCAGCAAAATATTGATATTGGACTCACTTGCAGTGCAAGAGTTAGATCAAAGGCATCCAATTTAGGGATGAATGAGTCACTTGAATTACTCCCTTGCATAATTGGACTTCCTGCTTAAATTTGACAGCTCAACTTTACAGGTTGAAGAAAGCAATGTGAGGTTTTGGAAAGTGTCATACTTTATATCCTATTTATATGATAGAAAAGGTTCCACTAATAGGACAGTCATTTAACTGTGAAGCAACTCCTTACTTTTTTGCAGTTTTTATGTCTCTTATTTAAACTGTGATTATGTATTTTTCCACTTTTATCTTGTTCTATCATCTATCTATCCATCCATCTATCTATAATCTATCTATCTATTTATCTATCATCTACCTCCCCATTATTATTTCTTGTGCAGTGGAGGAGCCTGTTGGTGTAATGGAAGTTTTTACAGTTTGTAGCTTCATAAACAAAAGGAAAATCAAACATGTTTTCTTTGGTTGTGGTGTTTAGTTATTATTGGCTATTACATAGCATTGTTGCAAACACGCCTGCCATATAGTACTTAAGACACATGCACCCTTGTGAGTCTACCTCAGTATGCACTCATGAAAAAGTGTTGAGTTTCAACCAATGATAACAAGAGAAAGACATAAATTACGGCTAAGTTACGAGTTTTGCGTTATGAGTGAAAAAGCAGCGTTATGGGTTATAACGTTGCTTTTTCACTACGGCTGCTATTACGAGTCTTGTAGGTACAGCTGTACCACACACTTTTTTGGCCGTAACGCAAATTAACTTAAACAATTTGCGCAAAGTCTTTTTTCATTGGGACTTCCATAGCGCCGATATTACAAGCTTTTTCTGAGAGGCCAAAAAGTGAGCGGTACAGCCTATCCCTCAAGATTCGTAACGCAATCTAAAGTCAGTTATGAGTTTTACATTACAAAGCTGTAGCATAAAACTCATAACTAAAGTGCTAAGAAGTACACTAACACCCATAAACTACCTATTAACCTCTAAACGGAGGCCCATCCGCATTGCAAACACTAAAATAAAATTATTAACCCCTAATTTGCCGCTCCCGACATCGCTGCCACTATAATAAACATATTAACCCCTAAACTGCCACACTCCAGCATCGCAAACACTAGTTAAATATTATTAACCCCTAATCTGCCGCCCATAACATCGCCGCCACCTACCTACATTTATTAAACCCTAGTCTGCCGCCCCCAACGTTACCACCACTATACTAAATTTATTAACCTCTAAACCTAAGTCTAACCCTAACCCTAATACCCCCTAACTTAAATATAATTAAAATAAATCTAAATAAAACCTACTATTAATAACTAAATAATTCCTATTTAAAACTAAATACTTACCTGTAATATTCTATCAGCCAATCGGAATTCAAGGGACGCCATCTTGAATGACGTAACTTAAAGGAACCTTCATTATGCAAGAAGGCTTCCATTGAAGAGGATGCTCTGCGCCGGATGTCTTGAAGATGGAGCCGCTCTGCGCCGGATGAATGAAGATAGAAGATGCCATCTGGATGAAGACTTCTGCAAGCTTGGATGAAGACTTCTGCCAGTTTCGATGAGGAATTCTGACGCTCAAAAACTGTAAGTGGATCTTCGGGGGTTAGTGTTAGGCTTTTTTAAGGGTTTATTGGTGGGTTTTATTTTTAGATTAGAGCTTTTGTGTGGAAAAGAGCTAAATGCCCTTTTAAGTGCAATGCCCATCCAAATGCTCTTTTCAGGGCAATGGGGAGCTTGTTTTTTTTAGTTAGGATTTTATTTGGGGGGTTTGGTAGTGTGGGTAGTGGGTTTTACTGTTGGGGGGTGTTTGTATTTTTCTTTACAGGTAAAAGAGCTGATGTCTTTGGGGCAATGCCCTGCAAAATGCCCTTTTAAGGGCTATTGGTAGTTTAGTTTAGGCTAGGGTTTTTTTTATTTTGGGGAGGGCCTTTTTTATTTTGATAGGGCTATTAGATTAGGTGTAATTAGTTTAAATATCTGATCATTTCTTTTTTTATTTTGTGTAATTTAGTGGGGGGGGTTGTAATTTAGGTAATTGTATTTAATTTAGGTAATTTATTTAATTGTAGTGTAAGGTTAGGTGTTATTGTAAGACAGGTTAGGTTTTATTTTACAGGTAAATTTGTATTTATTTTAGCTAGGTAGTGAGTAAATAGTTAATAACTATTTAGTAACTATTCTAGTTAAAATAAATACAAACTTAGCTGTGAAATAAAAATAAAACCTAAGCTAGATACAATGTAACTATTAGTTATATTGTAGCTAGCTTAGGGTTTATTTTACAGGTAAGTATTTAGTTTTAAATAGGAATTACTTAGTTATTAATAGTAGGTTTTATTTGGATTTATTTTAATTATATTTAAGTTAGGGGGGTTAGGGTTAGACTTAGGTTTAGGGGTTAATAAATTTAGTATAGGGGTGGTAACGTTGGGGGCGGCAAATTAGGGGTTAATAAATGTAGGTAGGTGGCGGCGATGTTAGGGGCAGCAGATTAGGGGTTAATAATATTTAACTAGTGTTTGCGATGCGGGAGTATGGCAGTGTAGGGGTTAATATGTTTATTGTAGTGGCGGCGACGTTGGGGGCGGCAGATTAGGGGTTAATAAGTGTAGGTAGGTTGCGGCGACATTGGGGGCGGGAGATTAGGGGTTAATAAATATAATGTAGGTGTCGGTGATGTTGGGGGCAGCGGATTAGGGGTTAATAAGTATATTGTAGGTGTCGGTGATGTCGGGGGCGGCAGATTAGGGGCTAAAAAATATAATATAGGTGTCGGCGATGTCGGGGGCGGCAGATTAGGGGTTAATAAGTGTAAGATTAGTGGTGTTTAGACACAGGGTTCATGTTAGGGTGTTAGGTGTAAACATAAATTTTGTTTCCCCATAGGAATCAATGGGGCTGCGTTACGGAGCTTTACGCTGCTTTTTTGCAGATGTTAGATTTTTTTTCAGCCGGCTCTCCCCATTGATGTCTATGGGGAAATCGTGCACGAGCACGTAAAACCAGCTCACCGCAGCTTTCAGCAACGCCGGGTTTTTATAAACCTATAATACCAGCACTGTAGGGAAGTGAGCGGTGACAATAACATGCAAGTTATCACCGCACCCTTCTTACCACAAAACTCGTAATCTAGCCGTTGGATAATAGAAGTACATTGCAAAGTTCTGACTTACATGTCAGTTTAAGTTAAGAATAATGTTTGTTGAAATACCTCACTCACTCTCAGATGCAGGTTATTCTCCACAATTTGTTTTCTCCACCCACTTATATTTGAAAACCATAGGAATGCAAGATCCAAAACATAATTTATTAGCATTAACAATATACTGAGCAAAACAAATTAAAGCTCCTCTCCATCTCCAGCTTTAACAATTCCTCTTATTCAGTGCAGCTGTTTTACTAAATCTTGCTTATATTATATCAACTAAAACTACTGTTCATCCTAACCAAAAAACAAAATCTGAACTGCCTTGACTTGCTGCTGCAACTACAATCCACGTCTCAAGCTACCCCAACCCTTATGCCTCTGCACCCTTAACCTATAGGGTTCTGATTTATGAAGCTATGTATGCAGCTGTGGGGCCGTGCAAGCCAGCAACCGAACGTTAAAGCACCAGTAAATACAGTAGATTTTCATAATCAACAAATGAATGATAACAACACAATTCAATAGCACTTAGTCTGAATTCAAATTAGTAGATTTTTTTTCTAACAAAATTCAAAGATGTTTATTTCCACTTTTCCTGTATCATGTGACATCACATGCTCAGTAGGAGCTGGTGACACAAAAAGTGTAAATATAAAAAGACTGCACATTTTGTTAATGGAAGTAAATTGGAAAGTTGTTTAACATTCTATGTTCTATCTGAATCATGACAGTTTAATTTTGACTTGAGTGTCCCTTTAAGAAGCACTGGTTGTACAACCACTGCCTCTCAACATGTCCACAACCTCAGAGGTTGAGGATGTTACACAATCCAGACTCATTCATCCCGAATGACTGACAAGCCCTGCTCTCACGCCATTTGTCATGCAATCTTAAATTCTTGCAGCTAATGCTGCTCCAGGGTGTCCAAAGGCGCTCAAAGCCCCATATTACTTGAGGGCGAGATGAAACACGCATAGGCACTTGTTGCATTAGAGAAATACCTGTCATTAGTACAACTGTATCTAATTTAGATCAATATATTCAAGATAGCATAGATCCGCATTCGCAAACCGGTATACAAGTGGGATCTGAGAGCAACAGAGGTGATGCTAATCTTGTGTTACTATGATCTTGGACATTCTCTTCATAGTTTATTTTAATTTGTCTGTGGATTATATTGATAGTTTTTTTTGGGGGGGGGGGTTATCGTTATGTCAGATTCTAAATTAATTGCATATGTTATCATAGCCCACGATTTGTATTTAATTTTTTGTCACACACTGAGTAAATAATTTTTCTAAACTAATAATAAAATATATTTTCTTGAAAACAGTGCTTAACTCACTTGCTTTGTTGGATGACTGTATGATATGCCATTGTCTAGCTATCTGTAACAGTGTAATATTACATACCTATATATTTTCAAAATTAAGATGTTATAATCTCAGTTGTGTGCATAGGCCAGCCTATGAAATGACTACACTAATATATATATATATATATATATATATATATATATATATATATATATATATATACACAGTATATATGAATTGTACTATATCTGAGAAGGTATCCCATTTTTCAGTTTCAAAATATAGTCACTCTGCCAATAAACTAGTTGCAAGCAGCACATGCATGTAGCTACCAGTCAGTCACTGACGTTGTCCTGTTCAATACAGACTCCATACATTTTTTAAAGGAAACTAGTACTGGTTTGTATTCAAGACTTAACTCTTTATCACTATTGCTAAGATTGCTTGCCAAGTAATGTTCAGAATATTCTATGAGCAAGTACAGTTTACATAACTTGCCTCAACTAGAAAATGTTTGTGTTTAAAAAATTAAATGTATCAGAAACATGTTTTTTTTGAAGGGCCTTTATGCATTCTTACACCGGGGCCCTGAGTTTTCTAGTTATGCCTCTGACAGGAGGATTCTCTCTCTAGCCTTTACGCAATGACAAGAAGGGTAATAATTGGAATGGGTCTTCATTTGTCATAGAGGAAGCCAAGGCAGTCCCTGGAATGGGGACATTTGCTTTGATGGGGGAGCTGCCGGGTGGACAGCAGGCAAACCTACCAACCAGGGACACCCATCCATTAGGCAAATCTAGGTGGTCATTTGGGGAACATTTCAGCTATTGGCAGAGCTACAGCAGTGGCGTTGGGGCATGAGTGCCCATGGGCTTTGGACCACTCACATGCAAAATCCTCAGTAAGAGTAACTACCTCAGATGGACCCTCCAAAGGCTAAATGAGCACCAGTAGATGTAGCCTTTTCCTCCCCCCCCCCCTCCTTCATCCCTCGCTCAGCTGCTTCCCCCAATGATGCTGAGAGTTCAGTTGGCTGCAATGCTCCTCTAGGCTCCCCTGACACAGACAGCAAAAGCAAGAAGACATAGAAACATAGAAACATAGATATTGACGGCAGATAAGAGCCATAGGCCCAGCAAGTCTGTCCGACCTTACCTAACAGTATAAACTTATGTAGTTCGTAGGATAGCCTTATGCTTGTCACATGCATTTTTAAAGTCCCCCACAGTGTTTGTTGCTACTACCTCTTGAGGAAGTTTATTCCATAAATCAATCACACACGGCTAGATTTAGAGTTCTGCGGCCAAAGGGGTGCATTAGCTACGCATACTTTTTTTCCCTCGCACCTTTTAAATACCGCTGGTATTTAGAGTTCACAGAATGGCTGCGTTAGGATCCAAAAAAGGGACCGTAGAGCATATTTACCGCCACTGCAACTCTCGATACCAGCGTTGCTTACGGACGCGGCCAGCTTCAAAAACGTGCTCGTGCACGATTCCCCCATAGAAAACAATGGGGCAGTTTGAGCTGAAAAAAACCTAACACCTGCAAAAAAGCAGCGTTAAGCTCCTAACGCAGCCCCATTGTTTCCTATGGGGAAACACTTCCTAAGTCTGCACCTAACACCCTAACATGTACCCTGAGTCTAAACACCCCTAACCTTACACTTATTAACCCCTAATCTGCCGCCCCCGCTATCACTGACCCCTGCAAATTATTATTAACCCCTAATCTTCCGCTCCGTACACCGCCACAACCTACATTATACCTATGTACCCCTAATCTGCTGCCCCTAACACCGCCGACCCCTATATTATATTTATTAACCCCTAATCTGCCCCCCACAACGTCGCCTCCACCTACCTACAATTATTAACCCCTAATCTGCAGACCGGATCTCATCGCTACTCTAATAAATGTATTAACCCCTAAAGCTAAGTCTAACCCTAACACTAACACCCCCTAAGTTAAATATAATTTAAATCTAACGAAATAAATTAACTCTTATTAAATAAATTATTCCTATTTAAAGCTAAATACTTACCTGTAAAATAAACCCTAATATAGCTACAATATAAATTATAATTATATTGTAGCTATTTTAGGATTAATATTTATTTTACAGGCAACTTTGTAATTATTTTAACCAGGTACAAAAGCTATTAAATAGTTAATAACTATTTAATAGTTACCTAGTTAAAATAATTACAAAATTACCTGTAAAATAAATCCTAACCTAAGTTACAATTAAACCTAACACTACACTATCAATAAATAAATTAAACTACCTACAATTATCTACAATTAAACCTAACACTACACTATCAATAAATTAATTAAATACAATATCTACAAATAAATACAATTAAATAAACTAACTAAAGTACAAAAAATAAAAAAGAACTAAGTTACAAAAAATAAAAAAATATTTACAAACATTAGAAAAATATTACAACAATTTTAAACTAATTACACCTACTCTAAGCCCCCTAATAAAATAACAAAGACCCCCAAAATAAAAAAAATGCCCTACCCTATTCTAAAATGAAAATAGAAAAGCTCTTTTACCTTACCAGCCCTGAAAAGGGCCCTTTGCGGGGCATGCCCCAAAGAATTCAGCTCTTTTGCCTGTAAAAAAAAACATACAATACCCCCCCCCAACATTACAACCCACCACCCACATACCCCTAATCTAACCCAAACCCCCCTTAAATAAACCTAACACTAAGCCCCTGAAGATCTCCCTACCTTGTCTTCACCACGCCGGGTTCACCGATCGATCCAGAAGAGCCTCCGATGTCTTGATCCAAGCCCAAGCAGGGGGCTGAAGATGTCCATGATTCGGCTGAAGTCTTCATCCAAGTGGGAGCTGAAGAGGTCCATGATCCGACTGAAGTCTTCTATCAAGCGGCATCTTCAATCTTCTTTCTTCCGGATCCATGTAGTTCATCCCGCCGACACGGAACATCCATCTTCACCGACGACTTCCCGACGAATGACGGTTCCTTTAAGGGACGTCATCCAAGATGGCGTCCCTCGAATTCCGATTGGCTGATAGGATTCTATCAGCCAATTGGAATTAAGGTAGGAAAATTATTTTACTAGGGGGCTTAGAGTAGATGTAATTAGTTTAAAATTGTTGTAATATTTTTCTAATGTTTGTAAATATTTTTTTATTTTTTGCAACTTAGTTCTTTTTTATTTTTTGTACTTTAGTTAGTTTATTTAATTGTATTTATTTGTAGGTATTTTATTTAATTAATTTATTGATAGTGTAGTGTTAGGTTTAATTGTAGATAATTGTAGGTATTTTATTTAATTAATTTATTGCTAGTGTAGTGTTAGGTTTAATTGTAGATAATTGAAGGTATTGTATTTAATTAATTTATTGCTAGTGTAGTGTTAGGTTTAATTGTAACTTTAGGATTTATTTTACAGGTAATTTTGTAATTATTTTAACTAGGTAACTATTAAATAGTTATGAACTATTTAATAGCTATTGTACCTGGTTAAAATAAATACAAAGTTGCCTGTAAAATAAATATTAATCCTAAAATACAGGTAAGTATTTAGCTTTAAATAGGAATAATTTATTTAATAAGAGTTAATTTATTTCGTTAGATTTAAATTATATTTAACTTAGGGGGGTGTTAGTGTTAGGGTTAGACTTAGCTTTAGGGGTTAATACATTTATTAGAGTAGCGGTGAGATCCGGTCGGCAGATTAGGGGTTAATTATTGTAGGTAGGAGGAGGCGATGTTGGGGGCGGCAGATTAGGGGTTAATAAATATAATATAGGGGTCAGCAGTATTAGGGGCAGCAGATTAGGGGTACATAGGGATAACGTAGGTTGCGGCGGTGTACGGAGCGGCAGATTAGGGGTTAATAATAATATGCAGGGGTCAGCGATAGCGGGGGCGGCCGATTAGGGGTTAATAAATATAATATAGGGGTCAGCGGTGTTAGGGGCAGCAGATTAGGGGTACATAGGGATAACGTAGGTTATGGCGGTGTACGGAGCGGCAGATTAGGGGTTAAAAAATTTTAATAGAGTGGCGATGTGGGGGGACCTCGGTTTAGGGGTACATAGGTAGTTTATGGGTGTTAGTGTACTTTAGAGCACAGTAGTTAAGAGCTTTATAAACCGGCGTTAGCCCAAAAAACATAATTTATGTAAGAACTTACCTGATAAATTAATTTCTTTCATATTAGCAAGAATCCATGAGCTAGTGACGTATGGGATATACATTCCTACCAGGAGGGGCAAAGTTTCCCAGACCTCAAAATGCCTATAAATACACCCCTCACCACACCCATCAGTTTAACGAATAGCCAAGAAGTGGGGTGATAAAAAAAAGTGCGAAAGCATAAAAAATAAGGAATTGGAATAATTGTGCTTTATACAAAAAAATCATAACCACCACAAAAAAGGGTGGGCCTCATGGACTCTTGCTAATATGAAAGAAATGAATTTATGTTTTCTTTCATGTAATTAGCAAGAGTCCATGAGCTAGTGACGTATGGGATATTGACTACCCAAGATGTGGATCTTTCCACGCAAGAGTCACTAGGGAGGGAGGGATAAAATAAAGACAGCCAATTCCTGCTGAAGATAATCCACACCCAAAATAAAGTTTAATGAAAACATAAGCAGAAGATTCAAACTGAAACTGCTGCCTGAAGTACTTTTCTACCAAAAACTGCTTCAGAAGAAGAAAACACATCAAAATGGTAAAATTTAGTAAAAGTATGCAAAGAGGACCAAGTTGCTGCTTTGCAAATCTGATCAACCGAAGCCTCATTCCTAAACGCCCAGGAAGTAGAAACTGACCTAGTAGAATGAGCTGTTATCCTTTGAGGCAGAGTTTTACCCGACTCAACATAAGCATGGTGAATTAAGGATTTCAACCAAGATGCCAAAGAAATGGCAGAAGCTTTCTGACCTTTTCTAGAACCGGAAAAGATGACAAATAGACTAGAAGTCTTTCGGAAAGACTTAGTAGCTTCAACATAATATTTCAAAGCTCTAACAACATCCAAAGAATGCAACGATTTCTCCTTAGAATTCTTAGGATTAGGACATAATGAAGGAACCACAATTTCTCTACTAATGTTGTTGGAATTCACAACCTTAGGTAAAAATTCAAAAGAAGTTCGCAACACCGCCTTATCCTGATGAAAAATCAGAAAAGGAGACTCACAAGAAAGAGCAGATAATTCAGAGACTCTTCTGGCAGAAGAGATGGCCAAAAGGAACAAAACTTTCCAAGAAAGTAATTTAATGTCCAATGAATGCATGGGTTCAAAAGGAGGAGCTTGAAGAGCCCCCAGAACTAAATTCAAACTCCAAGGAGGAGAAATAGACTTAATGACAGGTTTTATACGAACCAAAGCTTGTACAAAACAATGAATATCAGGAATATTAGCAATCTTTCTGTGAAAAAGAACAGAAAGAGCAGAGATTTGTCCTTTCAAGGAACTTGCGGACAAACCTTTATCTAAACCATCCTGAAGAAACTGTAAAATTCTCGGAATTCTAAAAGAATGCCAGGAAAAATGATCCAAGGAAGTGATAATGCATCCACTGCCTCCGCCTGAGGATCCCGGGATCTGGACAGATACCTGGGAAGTTTCTTGTTTAGATGAGAAGCCATCAAATCTATTTCTGGGAGTTCCCACATTTGAACAATCTGAAGAAATACCTCCGGATGAAGAGACCATTCGCCCGGATGCAATGTTTGGCGACTGAGATAATCCGCTTCCCAATTGTCTATACCTGGGATATGAACCGCAGAGATTAGACAGGAGCTGGATTCCGCCCAAACCAGAATTCGAGATACTTCTTTCATAGCCAGAGGACTGTGAGTCCCTCCTTGATGATTGATGTATGCCACAGTTGTGACATTGTCTGTCTGAAAACAAATGAACGACTCTCTCTTCAGAAGAGGCCAAGACTGAAGAACTCTGAAAATTGCACGGAGTTCCAAAATATTGATCGGTAATCTCACCTCCTGAGATTCCCAAACCCCTTGTGCCGTCAGAGACCACCACACAGCTCCCCAACCTGTAAGACTTGCATCTGTTGAGATTATAGTCCAGGTCGGAAGAACAAAAGAAGCCCCCTGAATTAAACGATGGTGATCTGTCCACCACGTCAGAGAGTGTCGTACAATCAGCTCCCCAACCTGTAAGACTTGCATCTGTTGAGATTATAGTCCAGGTCGGAAGAACAAAAGAAGCCCCCTGAATTAAACGATGGTGATCTGTCCACCACGTCAGAGAGTGTCGTACAATCGGTTTTAAAGATCTTAATTGAGATATCTTTGTGTAATCCCTGCACCATTGGTTCAGCATACAGAGCTGAAGAGGTCGCATTTGAAAACGAGCAAAGGGGACCGCGTCCGATGCAGCAGTCATAAGACCTAGAATTTCCATGCATAAGGCTACCGAAGGGAATGATTGTGACTGAAGGTTTCGACAAGCTGAAATCAATTTTAGACGTCTCTTGTCTGTCAAAGACAGAGTCATGGACACTGAATCTATCTGGAAACCCAAAAAGGTTACCCTTGTCTGAGGAATCAATGAACTTTTTAGTGAATTGATCCTCCAACCATGATCTTGAAGAAACAACACAAGTCGATTCGTATGAGATTCTGCTAAATGTGAAGACTGAGCAAGTACCAAGATATCGTCCAAATAAGGAAATACCACAATACCCTGTTCTCTGATTACAGACAGAAGGGCACCGAGAACCTTTGTAAAAATTCTTGGAGCTGTAGCTAGGCCAAACGGCAGAGCCACAAACTGGTAATGCTTGTCCAGGAAAGAGAATCTCAGGAACTGATAGTGAGCTGGATGAATCGGAATATGCAGATATGCATCCTGTAAATCTATTGTAGACATATAATGCCCTTGCTGAACAAAAGGCAAGATAGTCCTTACAGTTACCATTTTGAATGTTGGTATCCTTACATAACGATTCAATATTTTTAGATCCAGAACTGGTCTGAAGGAATTCTCCTTCTTTGGTACAATGAAGAGATTCGAATAAAACCCCAGCCCCTGTTCCAGAACTGGAACTGGCATAATTACTCCAGCCAACTCTAGATCTGAAACACATTTCAGAAATGCTTTGAAAAAATGTAATCTGCCCCCTACCAGCTGAGCTGGAATGAGGGCCGCACCTTCATGTGGACTTAGAAGCTGGCTTTGCTTTTCTAGGAGGCTTGGATTTATTCCAGACTGGAGATGGTTTCCAAACTGAAACTGCTCCTGAGGATGAAGGATCAGGCTTTTGTTCTTTGTTGAAACGAAAGGAACGAAAACGATTATTAGCCCTGTTTTTACCTTTAGATTTTTTATCCTGTGGTAAAAAAGTTCCTTTCCCACCAGTAACAGTTGAGATAATAGAATCCAACTGAGAACCAAATAATTTATTACCCTGGAAAGAAAGGGAAAGTAGAGTCGATTTAGAAGACATATCAGCATTCCAAGTTTTAAGCCATAAAGCTCTTCTAGCTAAAATAGCTAGAGACATAAACCTGACATCAACTCTGATAATATCAAAAATGGCATCACAGATAAAATTATTAGCATGTTGAAGAAGAATAATAATATTATGAGAATCATGATCTGTTACTTGTTGCGTTAAAGTTTCCAACCAAAACGTTGAAGCTGCAGCAACATCAGCCAATGATATAGCAGGTCTAAGAAGATTACCTGAACACAGATAAGCTTTTCTTAGAAAGGATTCAATTTTCCTATCTAAAGGATCCTTAAAGGAAGTACCATCTGCCGTAGGAATAGTTGTACGTTTAGCAAGGGTAGAAATAGCCCCATCAACTTTAGGGATTTTGTCCCAAAACTCTAATCTGTCGGACGGCACAGGATATAATTGCTTAAAACGTTTAGAAGGAGTAAATGAATTACCCAAATTATTCCATTCTCTGGAAATTACTTCAGAAATAGCACCAGGAACAGGAAAAACTTCTGGAATAACCACAGGAGATTTAAAGACCTTGTCTAAACGTTTAGATTTAGTATCAAGAGGACCAGAATCCTCAATTTCTAAAGCAATTAAAACTTCTTTAAGTAAAGAACGAATAAATTCCATTTTAAATAAATATGAAGATTTATCAGCATCAACCTCTGAGACAGAATCCTCTGAACCAGAAGAATCATTAGAATCAGAATGATGATGTTCATTTAAAAATTCATCTAGATAAAGAGAAGTTTTAAAAGATTTTTTGTGTTTACTAGAAGGAGGAATAACAGACATAGCCTTCTTAATGGATTCAGAAACAAAATCTCTTATGTTATCAGGAACACTCTGAACATTAGATGTTGTTGGAACTGCAACAGGTAATGGTACTTTACTAAAGGAAATATTATCTGCATTAACAAGTTTGTCATGACATTTAATACAAACAACAGCTGGAGGAACAGCTACCAAAAGTTTACAGCAGATACACTTAGCTTTGGTAGTTCCAGCACCAGACAGCGATTTTCCTGAAGTATCTTCTGATTCAGATGCAACGTGAGACATCTTGCAATATGTAAGAGAAAAAACAACATATAAAGCAAAATTGATCAAATTCCTCAAATGACAGTTTCAGGAATGGGAAAAAATGCCAAAGAACAAGCTTCTAGCAACCAGAAGCAATGAAAAATGAGACTTAAATAATGTGGAGACAAAAGCGACGCCCATATTTTTTTAGCGCCAAATAAGACGCCCACATTATTTGGCGACTAAATGCTTTTGGCGCCAAAAAATGACGCCACATCCGGAACGCCGACATTTTTTGCGCAAAAGAACATCAAAAAAATGACGCAACTTCCGGCGACACGTATGACGCCGGAAACAGAAAAGATTTTTTGCGCCAAAAAAGTCAGCGCCAAGAATGACGCAATAAAATGAAGCATTTTCAGCCCCCGCGAGCCTAACAGCCCACAGGGAAAAAAGTCAAATTTTTAAGGTAAGAAAAATGATTGATTCAAATGCATTATCCCAAATATGAAACTGACTGTCTGAAAAAAAGGAATGTTGAACATTCTGAGTCAAGGCAAATAAATGTTTGAATACATATATTTAGAACTTTAAAAAAGTGCCCAACCATAGCTTAAGAGTGTCACAGAAAATAAGACTTACTTACCCCAGGACACTCATCTACATGTTTGTAGAAAGCCAAACCAGTACTGAAACGAAAATCAGCAGAGGTAATGGTATATATATAAGAGTATATCGTCGATCTGAAAAGGGAGGTAAGAGATGAATCTCTACGACTGATAACAGAGAACCTATGAAATAGACCCCATAGAAGGAGATCATTGAATTCAAACAGGCAATACTCTCTTCACAACCCTCTGACATTCACTGCACGCTGAGAGGAAAACCGGGCTCCAACCTGCTGCGGAGCGCATATCAACGTAGAATCTAGCACAAACTTACTTCACCACCTCCATAGGAGGCAAAGTTTGTAAAACTGATTTGTGGATGTGGTGAGGGGTGTATTTATAGGCATTTTGAGGTTTGGGAAACTTTGCCCCTCCTGGTAGGAATGTATATCCCATACGTCACTAGCTCATGGACTCTTGCTAATTACATGAAAGAAAGCTCTTAACTACTGACTTTTTTTTGCGGCTGGAGTTTTGTCGTTAGATTTCTAACGCTCACTTCAGCCACGACTCTAAATACCGGCGTTAGAAAGATCCCATTGAAAAGATAGGATACGCAAATGGCGTAGGGGGATCTGCGGTATGGAAAAGTCGCGACTGCAAAGTGAGCGTTAGACCCTTTCCTGACTGACTCTAAATACCAGCGGTAGCCCAAAACCAGCGTTAGGAGCCTCTAACGCTGGTTTTGACGGCTACCGCCAAACTCTAAATCTAGCCGTCTTTCTGTAAAGAAGTGCTTCCTCAAATTACTCCTGAATCTACTACCCTCTAAGACACTGGAATGTGAGTGTGAGCACCAAGTGCAAGGCCTCACCTAGGGGGCATTAACCTTGGACCAGCCCTGCTCACAACCAGTGACAACCCTGCAGTATCTGGAACTGTTGGTAAGTATACAAATTTGTGTAGCTTGTATTATACTTAGTAGTTAATATTAAAGGGACACTGAACCCAATTTTTTTCATTCGTGATTCAGATAGAGCATTCTCTTGCTATCTTTATTTGAAAAAGAATGCATCTAAGATTTTTGTTTATTCAGATCTCTGGACAGCACTTTTTTATTGGTGGATAAATTTATCCACCAATCAGCAAGAACAACCCAGGTTGTTCACCAAAAATGGGCCCGCATTTTAACTTACATTCTTGCATTTCAAATAAAGATACCAAGAGAATGAAGAAAATTTGATAACAGGAGTAAATTAGGAAGTTACTTAAAATGTCATGCTCTATCTGAATCACAAAAGAAAAAAATTGGGTTCAGTGTCCCTTTAAAGGGACATCATAATCATTTTAGATTCTTAATATAAATCAGCAGTTACAAACTACATTGCTAAATATTTTCATACAAAATAAATGTATTAAAAGCATTTAAAACCTATTTGGCCAGTTAGTGAGCTCCTGCACTGATCAAGCAATCACTGAATGTTGTGGAGTCAGAGTTCTGGATCCAGCAAAATGCAATTTGGGGGAGGTGGGAAAATATAATTAAATTAAAAGAAAAGCAGTCATAATAAATGAATAACAAATATTACAATTTTTTATTTTAAAATGTTTGATTAAAGGGATACTAAACCCATTTTTTTTCTTTCATAATTCAGATTGAGCATGCAATTTGGGCTTATTTTTGGTTCAGACCCTGGATAGCACTTGCTGCTTGGTGGCTACATTTAGCAACCAATCAGCAAGCGTTACCCAGGTGCGGAACTAAACATGGGCCGGCTCCTAAGCTTTACATTCTTGCTTTTCGAATAAAGACAGCAAGAGAACAAAGAAAAAAATTGTTAATAGGAGTAAATTAGAAAGTTGCTTAAAATTGCATGCTCTGTCTGAATCAGTAAAGAAAAAATTTGGGTTTAGTTTTGCTTTAAACATTTTGGGCTAGATTACAAGTGGAGCACAATTTTGCACTAGCGTTCGAGCGTTACATCTGCTAGAAGTAAATTTTTATGCACTCGCCAGTTTGCGCTCGGATTACATGTTGAAAGTAAAAAGTTTGTGCTCAAGCACACACATACTCACTATACTCACTATAAAAAATAGACTAAACGAGGTTGCGAATACATAATCGCATTCCCTATAGACTTCAAAGGGGCCAGAATTTAAAAAATAAACTAACACTCAACAAGTAGCGCAAACTCAATCACAGTTATTTTTAAAGGGACAGTCTACACCAGAATTTTTATTGTTTTAAAAGATAGATAATCCCTTTATTACCCATTTCCCAGTTTTGCATAACCAACACAGTTATAATAATATACTTTTAACCTCTGTGATTATCTTGTATCTAAGCCTCTGAAAACTGCCCCTTTTTTTAGTTCTTTTGACAGACTTGTAGTCTAGCCAATCAGTGCCTGCTCCCAGATTACTTCACGTGCACAATCACAGTGTTATCTATATGAAATATGTGAACTAACACCCTCTAGTGGTGAAAAACTGTTAAAATGCAATCTGAAAGAGGTGGGCTTCAAGGTCTAAGAAATTAGCATATGAACCTCCTAGGTTAAGCTTTCAACTAAGAATACCAAGAGAACAAAGAAAAAATGGTGATAAAAGTAAATTGGAAAATTGTTTAAAATTACATGCTCTATCTGAATCATGAAAGTTTATTTTGGCCTAGACTGTCCCTTTAATACAGGAGCTTATATGGCATAATTTAGATTCTAATGTTTTTAACATAGCAGAAAATGTTTTAATTTTTTTGTCAAATAAATATTCATTTATAGATGGAATTTTGGTTAAATATATATTTATAATATAATAATAATATGTATAGATATATACAGATATATATATATTGGAATATCTATTTTAAAATGCATAGAACATATTCCCCCTATATGAAGAACATTGGAATGTACAGTATTTACAGTAAATACACACTATAACAATTATTAAATGTGAATATTGCATAAATTAGTTTTTTCATGTTTTCCGCTAATTTTCTGCACTCCAATGCACATTATATATATATATATATATATATATATATATATATGTATTTATGTGGGGCGGAGCCGGTGCTTGAGCTGAAAGATCACACATCTTAGCAGCTCCTGCTATACCTTCAACAAGAACAAGAGTTACACTCATATTAACAAGTATTAATATGAGTGTAACTCTATTGTTAAATGTATTTTTGATGTGTTTTGTGCAGCTTTTGATGTGTTTTGTGCAGCTTTTGATGTGTTTTGTGCAACTTTTGATGTGTTTTGTGCAGCTTTTTTTGTCTCGCGTAAAAGTTAAAGGAACATGAAACCAAGGGGCCAAATTATCATTGTGCGAGCGGACATGATCCGTTATTGCATATCTAGTCCGCTGCACATCGATAAATGCCGACAGCATACGCTCTCAGCATTTATCATTGCACCAGCAATTTTTCTGAACTGCTGGTGCAATGCCGCCCCCTGCAGATTCGTGGCCGCGGCCGCTAGCAGGGGGTGTCAATCAACACAAACGTATTCGATCGGTTGATTTCTGGCGATGTCTGTCCACTGCCTCAGAACAAGCGGACAGGTTATGGAGCAGCGGTCTTTAGACTGCTGCTTCATAACTTGAGTTTCCGGTGAGCCTGAAGGCTTGCCAGAAACACGGGGCATCAAGCTCCATACAGAGCTTGATAAATATGCCCACAATTTTTTTTCTTTTGTGATTCAGATAGAATGTGTCATTTTAAACAACTTTCCAATTTACTTCTAGGGGCCGAATTATCAAGCTCTGAATGCCCCTGATGCCCCTGTTTCTAAAGACCCCTGCTCCATAACTTGTCTGCTGCCTCTTCAATCCGCCCGAATGGCCGCGAATGTGCAGGGGGTGGCATTGCACAAGCAGTTCAGCAGAACTGCTTGTGCAATGATAAATGTCGACAGCATAGGCTGTCGGCATTTATCGATGTACGGCGGACATGATACACTACATCGTATCATGTCCATCTGCACTTTAGTAAATCGGCCCCCTATTATTTTATGTGTTTTGTTCTCTTTATATTTTTTGTTGAAAGGGATACCTAGGTAGGCTCAGGAGCTGCTGATTTGTGCTACACATATAAACCTCATGATATTAGCTCACCCAATGAATTTAATTAGCTCCCAGTAGTAAATTGCTGCTTCTTTGAAAAAGGATACCAAGAGAATGAAACAAATTGGATAATAGAAGTAAACTGGAAAGTTGTTTAAAATTGTATTCTCTGTTTGAAACATAAAATAAATATTTTTGGTTTCATGTCCCTTTAACCAGATCTTTCAAGTTGCGGTAATCATTGTAGCATAAATGGCATTTGCGCTCGCGCATTTACTTTTAACTCGTAATATGAGCAGTATTTAACTTGCGTACAAAGGTCGCAGAAACCCGATATCACTCGTACACAAACATTAGCGCTCCACTCATGATCTAGCCCTTTATGTCAAATTAAATATGAGATTAATGTTGTTTTACGTACCATTTCACTGCTGTTATACTCTAATATGGTGCAGGGATTTTGTCTTTGTGGAAGTTCTGAAAAACACATCAGTAATATTATCTGAAAATATTAATGTATGAAATACTAGAGCCCAGTCAGAGAATTAACACTATCAGTCTGCCCTCCTGTCTAAACTTGATGCATCACCAAGAACGTCCAGTCATGGAAAAGAAAACATACTTTGGCTGAGAGAAAAAAGAGGATTCCTGTCAGCGCAATGTGCTAATGTAACATTACTGCCTCTCCCCTGTGAGATTAAACGCCTTCTGAAGTTACTTCTCTCGTTTTTTCGTAAGGTGCTTTCAGAACTTCCATATGGCTACATTAGCCAGAAACACCAGACAGAGTATACTTTCAGTCACATAAATCCTTTAGCAATTACTAGGCCAAGTTTCACCCCCCTCCTGAGATAAAATGCTACATTGCATCATTGAATAAATATGCATTTTTCTCTCCAATAAATCTCCAACATGCCTAAATAATGAAAAATGGATTTACATTGCTGTTTCTGGTAATAAAGGTGTTTTAGACAGTTGAAGGTACCAGTAAGTACCAAAGGAGATTAAAGGATTAGCAATGTTTCTTGAAGTTCTTTTGTATTAAAAGTTTTTATAACTTTAAAGCAACATTGTATGTTTATAGGGAAAAAAAGAAAGAATTCCCCCACCCTAAAATGAATGTGCCGAACTGTGAACGATGCAAAGTATTTTTGTATAATTCTCATTGTTTATTTATATATATATATATATATATATATATATATATATAAAACAAGAGTATTGCAGTATGCAGTGATACATTTTTTATTGGACTAACATTACATAGTAAAAGACAAGCTTTCAAGAGAGTGTTGGCTACTACAATCTACTTGACCAATGGTGTATATATATATATAACCGACCATTACTATTGGAATTTAGAAAATCTTACAATGTTCAGAGTTAAATAACAGGAAAAGGGGAAAATAAAGAGATTATATTGCAAAGTGATTTTTTTAACTACACATAATTAAATATGTTAAAGGGACAGTACACATACAAAATAATGTTATATAATTCTGCACATAAAAAGCAGAGCTGGTAGCAACATAGGAGAAAGAAAAGTTGTTTTTCTTCGACTTTGAGACATCTTCCATCTTGGTTA
Organism: Bombina bombina; assembly: GCF_027579735.1. Classification (NCBI taxonomy): domain Eukaryota; kingdom Metazoa; phylum Chordata; class Amphibia; order Anura; family Bombinatoridae; genus Bombina; species Bombina bombina. Next base: position 129,782,393 of record NC_069499.1, read on the forward strand.
GTGCTGTTTTTTTTTTTTGTTTGTTTGTTTTTTAAAGGTGCCAGACATGATGCAGATGGAATGCAGGCCCCAACAGGCCCACCTAAAGCTTCTGAGACCCCTGTATTTGCGTCCATGGTTTTAAACTATACATTTCTATAATTATGAACTAATTTGAGCAAATTCAAAGATAGTGTTGTTCTCTCGCAAGACTATAATCTTTGGTTGCTAGCATCCCACTCATCAGTTGGTAGCAGATCTGCAAACAGGATGGGATATTAGAAACGGAAGATTATAGTCTTGCAAGAGAACAACGCTATCTATGAATTTGCATGAAAAGCAGGCGGGGGATAAGAGGGAAGAAAAGGGACACCTTTGTAAAAAACAGATACCGACTTGTAACAGGAAACATGTGGATTTGACTACGCTGTGAACGATATACAAACTTGTATGCTATTGGTGGCCGAGTGTTATATTATACTCCCGGACTGGTCTTAAGAGTGCAGCGTCAGAGTACATCTCAGACAGAGGTTGCCATACGTGGACCTGGAACAATAACCTAGAGTTACTACATACATTGTAGAGAAAAGCCAGCTTTGAGAATGCCTGAGTCTAAGTAACCCAGTAAGTGCAATTTTAAAAGGGCCAGGGTCCAGTTTGGTCCTTATACTGCACATGAGGGTTTCTTGTAGTTTGCTTTTTACAGGTGACATAGTCAAAGGGCAGAGGATCTAATATAGAAGAACCTTAGAGGAATTCTCACCAAGCTATGAATTGTTTCTGTAGTAATCTTTGATTTTGGTTTATTACTCTTGTTTTAGTGTTTTGTGGGTTTAGAATAATTGTGAAATATAATCATTTTTATGTGTTTATACTTATATATGCATATGTTTAAAAAATCTTTTTTATGGGGCCTTCAGCAAATGCATTTATTTGCGCAGAAGCTTTCAATTTTTCTCTTTAGTAGTTCAAATATTAAACATTCAAATTTATAGGCATAATGGTGGTAGGAAAAAGTTAGACAGGTAAGGTTGGTTAAAGTCATTCAATTAAAGTTTTCTGCTTGACAGTGAAGAATTTGCTCAGTTTCAGATGCCTTTAAAGCACATAAAATATTCACATTATTACAAAAGATCTGTTTGCAAAACATTTTAAAAGCATTTAAAACTGTCAAATTGTTAGTTAAACCTGCACTTTTTTCCAGGCTTCAGGAAACACCTCTTATTTAATTAAAGACCTCATATTTTGTTTATATGACTTCCTTTGCTGAGTATATAAACAACCTACTTTATAAGCAGTCACCAAATTGTGTCCATACAGGGATGGTATCAATAGACAAAGGAGCCCTCTTGAGGCTTCCGTCAATGGCAAATAGGCACCAGGATCAGCTCTTTCTTGGAACAAGTGGATATGCTGATAATGAAAAAAAAGAAAAAAAGTTGCAGGGAATCAAAACAGACTTGGTTAAATATTCAATACTCCGCTCCACTGAAATGATACTCACAAGGGAGATGCACTATAATGCAGTGCAAGTCATACAGGCTGGATGGATTAGAGCCCCCCAGCGGGCTCACTCTGGCAAACAAGAACGTATCCTCTAGGATGGTAGAAACAGCCAATCTCAAGGCTTATTAGAGGTCTTAAATGACAACTCACAAGACCTTAAAAGCATACACCCCTAACCAAAGGGGGCAATCTATTGTATAAAATGTTAAAATATTAAAACAATCTGCTCATTTAGAACCTCAGGGGACAAGGTTCTTAATTTCCATATCCAATGGGTCTCTTGCTGGCGGAGTCTATTGAACCGATTATAGTGGATAGATTTTTTTATAAATTCAATAGGGATAACTTTGTATGTATCCTCACTCCCCTCATGTTTATGCATGCTGTGAAAAGACACACTTTATTTCTCATATTTTCTCTTTATAATTCTTTGATGTCCCCCCCAGCGTGTTCTCAAGGCCCTACTGGTACGGCCCCAGTTTTGTTTTCCACATATGCATATAACTAAATATATCACATAAGTATTTTCACAAGTCATCCTAGTTTTTATTTGAAAGACTTCACCTGTGGTATTGGACCTTAAAGATGTTTCCTTATGACCAATGAAGCTACATGTTACACATCTGCTCTTGCCACATTTGTAAATGCCTAACTTAAGACTCAAAAAACCTACTGCGCATAATGCCCAATCACTGTGTAGTATGTAGGAATTTCAGGTTTCTGCATTCCATTGCATGCACTCCAGCATCTCTGGGTGGAGAGGAAACAAATTACAGGAGAAAATTACAGGAGAAGCAGGCAAATTAAATCATGAACGTGCTCTGCAAGTCTTTTAACTATGCATAATTAAGCATTCTAGGCTAGATAAAAAAAAGTGAAGTGAAATCGATAGCAAAGAGTGTGGGGATTTATTTTGCATGGCCTTACACAAAGAATAACGCACAATATGGTATTTCAAGTGGATGGTTAAAAATGTTAACCAAACACCTTAATGGGAAAACTTTTTGAGCGCACCCTACACTTTCAATAGATAGAACAGGGTAAGTGCTCTTTGTGTTTGTGCAACAAGTGGTGGGTTGTGTTGCGCTCGAGAACATTCCAAAATAGAGCTGTGAAATTTAGCGCTCTTTGAGGCTTAGGGGCCGAATTATCAAGCTCTGAACGGAGCTTGATGCCCCGTGTTTCTGTCCGCCTGCTCTGAGGAGGCGGACAGACATCGCCGGAAATCAACCCGATTGAATACCATCGGGTTGATTGACACCCCCTGCTAGCGGCTAGCGGCCGCGAATCTGCAGGGGGCGGCATTGCACCAGCAGTTCACAAGATCTGCTGGTGCAATGATAAATGCCGACAGCATGTGCAGCAAACATGATACGCAATATAGGATCATGTCCGCTCACAACATGATAAATAGGCCCCTTAGGGGCCAAATTATCAAGCTCCGAATGGAGCTTGATACCCCTGTTTCCACGCGAGCCTTCAGGCTCACCGGAAACAGCAGCAATGAAGCAACAGTCTAAAGACTGCTGCTCCATAACTGGTCCGCTGCCTCTGAGGCTGCGGTCTGCAATCCACCTGATCCTATACGATCGTGCTGATTTGATTTGCCATGAATCTGCAGGGGGCGGCATTGCACAAGCAGTTCTGGTGAACTGCTTGTGCAATGTTAAATGCCGACAGCATATGCTGTCAGCATTCAGCCATGTCTGTCGGACATGATACGCTATCGTTGCTCCATAACCTGTCCGCCTGCTCTGAGGAGGCGGACGGACATCGCCGGAAATCAACCCGATCGAATACCATCGGGTTGATTGACACCCCCTGCTAGCGGCTAGCGGCCACAAATCTGCAGGGGGCGACATTGCACCAGCAGTTCACAAGAACTGCTGGTGCAATGATAAATGCCGACAGCATGCACAGAGAACTTGATACGCAATATCGGATCATGTCCGCTCACAACATGATAAATAGGCCCCTTAGGGGCCGAATTATCAAGCTCCGAATGGAGCTTGATGCCCCTCTTTCCACGTGAGCCTTCAGGCTCGCCGGAAACAGCAGTAATGAAGCAACAGTCTAAAGACTGCTGCTCCATAACTGGTCCGCTGCGTCTGAGGCTGCGGTCTGCAATCCGCCCGATCCTATATGATCATGCTGATTGACACCCCGATTTGCCACAAATCTGCAGGAGGCAGCATTGCACAAGCAGTTCTGGTGAACTGCTTGTGCAATGTTAAATGCCGACAGCATATGCTGTCAGCATTCAGCCATGTCTGTCGGACATGATACGCTACAGCATATCATGTCAGATAGACATTGATAAATTTGCCCCCTAAAGTAAATCTTTATCGCTTGCTACTTTGCATAACAAAACACATGAAAATGCCAAGGAAATAAAGGATTTAGGTTATATTTAGACTTAACACTTGCAAAACAAAAGTTTATTAAAGGGACAGTCTACTACAGAATGTTATTGTTTGAAAAGATAGATAATCCCTTTATTACTCACTCCCTAGTTTTGCATAACCAACACGGTTATATAAATATACTTTATCTAAGCCTTGGCAGACTTCCCCCTTATTTCAGTGCATTTGACATACATGCATTTTAGCCAGTCAATGCTGACTCAAAGGTAACTCCACAGGAGTGAGTACAATGTTATCTATCTATATGGCACATATGAACTAGCGCTGTCTAGCTATAAAAAAAACTGTCGGCCTTCAAGGGCTTAGAAATTAGCATATGAGCTTACCTAGGTTTAGCTTTCAACAAAGAATACCAAAGAACAAAGCAAATTTGATAATAAAAGTAAATTGGAAAGTTGATTAAAATTGCATGCCCTATCTGTATCATGAAAGTTTAATTTTGACTTGACTGTGCCTTTAATGAAACAAAAAGGTGGAATAATTAGGGGAAATATGGTATATGACAGGGGTGGGACTTGGAAAAGATATATGTGTGTGCATGTTTACGTGTATGTGTGTATATATTTGTGTGCATATGTATGTATGTATATATGTATGAGGGGCAAGAAACCCACTTTTTTTCTCTTTTAAAGGAACATGAAACCCAAAAATATTTATTTCATGATTTACAAATAACATGCAATTTTAAACAACTTTCTAATTTACTTCTATTATCTAATTTGCTTAATTATCTTAATATCCTTTGCTGAAAAGCATATCTAGATAGGCTCTGTAGCTGCTGATTGGTGGCTGCACATGGATGCCTCGTGTGATTGGCTCACCCATATGCATTGCTGTTTCTTCAACAACAGATATCCAAAGAATAAAGCAAATTAGATAATAGAAGTAAATTGGAATGTTGTTTAAAATTGTATTCTCTATCTGAATCATGAAAGAAAAATGTTGGGTTTAATGTCCGTTTAAGATTGAGACAGAGGCCCCTAGTTATGAAGGTCTGTCGGACCTGATCCGACAGTGCGGATCAGGTCCGACAGACCTTGCTGAATGCGGCGAGCAATACGCTCGCCGTATTCGGCATTGCACCAGAAGCTCACAAGAGCTGCTGGTGCAACGCCACCCCCTGCAGACTCGAGGCCAATGGGCCACCAGCAGGGGGTTTCAATCAACCCGATCGTACTCGATCGGGTTGATTTCCGGTGATGTCTGTCCGCCTGCTCAGAGCAGGCGGACAGGTTATGGAGGAGCGGTCTTTGTGACCGCTGCTTCATAACTTGTGTTTCTGGCGAGCCTGCAGGCTCGCCAGAAACACGGGGCATCAAGCTCCATACGGAACTTGATACATATGCCCCAGAGCATATACTTTTAAATAACTTACAGCAATACACTACTGGACACTAGATGTATCCATTGAGCGACCCAATTACAAAAGGCATATATGTGTAGCCACTAATCAGCAGCTAGCTAGGTATGCTTTTCAATAAAGGATACCAAGAGAACAAACCAAAGCATCTGACAGCTCATCCAGGTAAAAATTTGATTGGTTAATAATAAAAAAGTTGAAGAAGGGAGACCTGTTGCTGAGTGTAGGAAAGCCTGAAGAAATGGTAAGTATTTTTTTATGTAAGACTTTTATTTGTTTTAAAAAAAAAAGGTTTTGTTTTAATTTAAACATAGAGGGTAAGATGTTTAGGGGCTCATATGGAAGGGGGTACCATTGGGGCTTACAGAGATGTTTGATTTTGGGGGTCACATGGGTGAGTGTTTGCAATGTAGATCATCTGTGGGTGTTAGAGGGCATTTGAGTTAATAGATGGCTGTGATGGGAAAGAGGTTAGAGTTAAATGCCATTATGGTGTCCAGGGTTCAAGTCAGCAATTTTAGTTAAAGGTTTCAAATGTAGCTGCAGTTGTGTTCGGAAGGTTGGTCAGTAATATAAATTAAAAGCTATGAGATAGTTTTGGTTAGGGTTATTTGCGGTAGGGTTAGCACCGATCATTGTAGTTAATTTCTGGGATAGTAGTTGCAGTCAGGGTTAAATGCAAAATAAAGGTTTTATCATTGAAGAAAAGGTTTTAAAAGTGATGTAAAGCAATATGGTATATGAAAAGGTGCTGTACTGGTAAGGGTTCAAAGGTAAATATGTATTTGTATATATGTTTATATGTATATGTGTGTATGTGTATACTGTATGTGTATGTATGTTTATATGTATATGTGTATGTATTTGTATATGTGTGTATGTGTATACGTGTATGTATGTATATATATGTGTATATATATGTGTGTATGTGTATACTGTATGTGTATGTATTTGTATGCATGTTTATATGTATATGTGTGTATGTGTATATGTGTATGTATTTGTATATGTGTATATATGTGTGCATGTGTATATTGTGTATGTATTTGTATTTATGTGTATGTATATATGCATATGTATTTGGTTGTATGTATATATATATATATATATATATATATATGTATATCTGTATGTATTTGTATATGTTTATATGTATATGTGTGTATGTGTATATGTGTATGTATTTGTATGTATGTTTATGTGTGTATGTGTATATGTGTATGTATTTGTATATATGTATATGTGTATGTATTTGTATATGTTTATATGTATATGTGTGTATGTGTATATGTGTATGTATTTGTATGTATGTTTATGTGTGTATGTGTATATGTATTTGTATGTATGTTTATATGTATATGTGTATGTATTTGTATATGTGTGTATGTGTATATGTGTATGTATTTGTATATGTGTATATATGTATATGTGTGTATGTGTATATGTGTATGTATTTGTATTTATGTGTATGTATATATGCATATGTATTTGTATGTATGTTTTTATATATATATATATATATATATATATATATATATATATATGTATGTATATGTTCATCAAGAACGGAACGGCACTCACTGGGTCTTTATCCACAAAACTTTAATAAAGATATCTTTATTAAAGTTTTGTGGATAAAGACCCAGTGAGTGCCGTTCCGTTCTTGATGAAAATATTAATCTTTACTGAGCACCCTGGGCATTGAGAGATTGAAGGATACCTGGAGTGCTTTACCTATCTTTGATGCCTATATATGTATATGTGTATGTATTTGTATATGTTTATATGTATATGTGCGTATGTGTATATGTGTATGTATTTGTATGTATGTTTATGTGTGTATGTGTATATGTGTATGTATTTGTATATATGTATATGTGTATGTATTTGTATATGTTTATATGTATATGTGTGTATGTGTATATGTGTATATATTTGTATGTATGTTTATGTGTGTATATGTGTATGTATTTGTATGTATGTTTATATGTATATGTGTGTATGTATATATATATGTGTATGTATTTGTATGTTTGTTTATATGTATATGTGTGTTTGTGTATGTATTTGTATATATGTTTATATGTATATGTTTATGTATTTGTATGTATGTTTATATGTATATGTGTGTATGTATATATGTGTGTATGCGCATATGTGTACATATGTTTATATGTATATATGTATGTGTGTATATGTGTATATATGTTTATATGTATATATGTATGTTTATATGTATATGAGTATGTATATATGCATATGTATGTGTACAGTGTTTTACACTTACATTTCAATACAAATTCATAGTACTGTATAAAAGGAAGTAACAAACCACATTACTTCAGCAGACATTTAGTGCACCTTCAGCTTAGCGCTCAAGTGATATCCAACATGAGATATTAGCACGTCCTACACTTTTACTTGAGTGATAAAATATCATTTTCAACTAGTAAAATGAGCACAAAAATAAAAACATAATAGTTAGGCTGACCATATTGCCGCTTTAAGAAGGGGCACATATGAAAAATAAATATGCCAGGGTTCTTATACAAAACATTTCTTTAAACAGCCCTGAAAACAGCCCTGACATATGTATTTTTCATGTGTCCCTTTTTAAAGCGGGAATATGTCACCCTAATTTTAATAGTACTAACATTTTTGTGCTCCACTTGTAATCTAGCCCAGATTGTGAAACCCTTTTAAAGGGTTCTAAAAATAATAATAGAGATAAATCATATTCCAGGACAACATTCTCTTTTTTTACATAATTTTATATTTCATAACTTGTACAATAACCTGACGTCAGAAAGTAGGTTCTAAGCTAATAAATAAACAGGAATCCCTTTTCACTTCCATTCAGTATTTGGGCTATCAGATAGATTCCAAGGAAACACAAATACAACTCCTTTCAAAAACTCAAGCTATACACAATGAACTGATGAACAAAATGAAGGTTAAATATACAGTAGTTGCTTATGACAACTGACAAGAATTATTGCTCCCCCCCCCCCTCTACATTACAGATAAATGCTTAGACTAAAAATCCAGTTTATTCATCAATATCATAGTTTCATACAAATGCATCACATGAACTCCACTGGACTCTTGGAATGGGTATGGAGTTATGTTTTGGTTCTAAACCATATTTTAGTTTTGAAAAAGTTTTCTTTGATCATAAGATACTTGCTGAGCAGAAACTACTGCTGACTAAATCAGCAGCGCTAGTCACACAGCCGAGTCCTGTGACTAGCATAGCTGATTGGATCGGCTGCAGTTTCCACTCTGGACCAGCAGTGCTCTGCGAGTTGTGAGGGTTACTTCTACTATGTGTTTACCTTTTGCTATTTTCCAGCTGCTCCTCTACTGGCCTGCTGTTCTCTACAGGAAATAGCAAAAAACAGATTTTCATTAACAAATGAATTGCAAATGACCCCATGAACAAATCATTTTTTTTCATAAACATTGATTCATCCATTACATTTTTTTATGTCTTCAGGTGTCTATTTCTTACACAGCAAGAAGAAGTTGTGCTGCTTTTGATTGGTCATATTTGCGTAGGCTTATATCTGATTAGCTCAAATGTATTATATAATCATTATTTGCAGCCATAGAAAGTACAATAGAGAAGCAAAATATTTGTGTCCCCGCTTTACTAAAAAAAACTTCATCAATTGATCTCTAAAGCTAAAGAAAAACTGAATTATCACTGACCATGGAGGTAGAGATAGGGTAAAATATCTGAAAGTGATCTTTAATCATTTAAATATTGACTATTATTAAAGTATTTATTCATTTACTAATAATCAGAGGGGGGGGGGGGGAGTAACTAGTATTTCAATTTGTGTTAAAGGGACATTAAACCCCCAAAAAATCTTTCGTTATTCAGATAGAGAATACAATTTACTTTTATTATCAAATTTGCTTTGTTCTCTTGATCTTTGTTGAAGAGATATCTAGATAGGTAGCGTGCGCATGTCTGGAGGACTATATGACAGGAAATAGTGCTGCCATCTAGTGCAAAACTGCTGCCATATTGTGCTGCAGATACGTGCACACGCCTGAGCTTACATCCCTGCTTTTCAACAAAAGGATAATAAGAAAAGAAAGAAAATTTGATAACAGAATTAAATTGGAAAGTTGTTTAAAATTGTTTGTTCTATCTGAATCATGAAAGAAAACAATTGATTTTATGTCACTTTAAAGGGACTGGAAACCCCAAATTTTTCTTTTGTGATTCAGATAGAACATACATACAATTTTAATCAACTTTCAAATTCCCTTCTATTATCAAATTTGCTTCATTCTCTTGTTATCCTTTGCTGAAGGAACAACATTGCACTACTGGCAGCTAGCTGAACACATCTAGTTAGCCAATCACAAGAGAAATGTGTGCAGGCACCAATCAGCTGCTAGCTCCCACTAGTGTAGGATAAGTGCATATTCTTTTTCAACAAGGGATACCAAGATATCAAAGCACATTTGAAAATAGAAGTGAATTTAAAGGTATTTTAAGATTACATGCTCTATCTGAATCATACAAGTTTAATTTTGACTTTCCTATCCCTTTAAGCTGTTAAAATACAGACATTGATGAATAATGTTTAAAGTTGACTCTCATAAAACTGAGCCACATGTCTCAAATGTAAAAAAAAAAATACAACTATGTTTTAATTGGTTTGTTGTCTAGCAGAAATCTACACTTCTGCACAATAGCAAAGCATGGAATTCTCAGCTCCCTTTATGGGCAAGTCATGATAACACAGAGATAAGGACAGTCTTGAACCAAAAAAATGCATCTTATTAACCAGCTGTTTTAAAAATACCTTCATAAAACAGTCTGAGCTTATCTAGAGGAATTCAGTTAACTGTTGTGTAGAAAGGCATGCGTCACAATCACTTCCCTCTGTATAACACACATAGGCATTCCTGTTGTGGTAGGCTTGTTCTGCTAAACAAATGGGCGGATACCAGCTTCGCTAATGAGTGCTAAGCGCCCTACAGCATTGGAATTTTAAACTATGATAAGATATCCATCAAAGCAGATGGTACAAAGCCTGAAAAAACATACAAGAATTTCCCCTACAAAAAGTGACTCTTTAGCAATGGAAGACTCTCCCTAGGGCGATGGAGTTTAGACATTTGTACTGTAACACGTGTGTAATCTCATCCAGAAATGGAGATACCAGATACAATCACAATGAGGGCATGTGCATGATGGCAAACAGGGACTGACTTTGATGCTCTGCATACTGTTTCATAATGATGGTCTTGTGGCTCTGTAAAGTTCAAAATGCCTATTAAGCAGATTTCAGCAAGAAATTGTTTTATACATAGGGTTAGAGATGATAATATCAGTTAGGACTTTGATAAATTCTCCAACTAAATAATAAAATACATTTTCTCTAGAAAGACTAAAAGAGAGGTATGTGGGGAAAATATAGGAATTGAAATAGCAAAAGCAGGAATTAAAGGGATGTCATCCCAAGGTTTAAAAGCCTGTTATATTATCTTATCTCCTCTGCTGAGTCTGGGGAGAGTTATAAATAAACTACTAAACTCACAACCCCAGTGTTTAAGGTATATTCAAGAAGTAGACAATAAAGACCCCAAAATCACAAATGTTAAAGGGATATGAAACCACAAACTTTTTCTTTCGTGTTTCAGACAGAGGCCTCTATTTATCAAGGTCTATCAGACCTGATCCGACAGTGCGGATCAGGTCCGACAGACCTCGCTGAATACGGCGAGCAATACGCTCGCCGTATTCAGCATTGCACCAGCAGCTCACAAGAGCTGCTGGTGCAACGCCGTCCCCTGCAGACTCGCGGCCAATGGGCCGTCAGCAGGGGTGTGTCAATCAGGCGGACAGGTCATGGAGCAGCGGTCTTTGTGACGGCTGTTTCATAACTGCTGTTTCTGGCGAGCCACGGGGCATCAAGCACCATACGGAGCTTGATAAATATGCCCCAGAGTATGTGATTTTAAAGAACTTTCTAATTTACTTTGACGAATTTTTCTTCGTCCTCTTGGTACCTTTTATTGAAAAGCAGGGGCATAAGCTTAGGAGCCGGCCCACTAGCACTATATGGCAGTAGTTTTGCAAGAATATTATCCATTTGCAAGAGCACTAGATGGCAGAACTAGTTCCTGCCATGCCGTGCTCCAGATGCCTACCTAGGTATTTCTTCAACACAGAATATCATGGGAGCTAAGCAAATTTGATAATAGAAGTAAATTGGAATCTTTTTTTAAATGGTGTATATATCACAAAATACATTTATTTCATGCCCCTTTAATCCTGAAATTTTAATCTCAGCACAAAAAATAAAGTTTGCATTTTTGCGTTCAACTTTTAAACTTGTCCAGAATTCTTTTGGCCTTTCTATAGCATATTCATCAAAGAATGAAGCTGTAATGAATTCACAAAATATTATAGTATAGGAGCTGGGGACGATGGGGGCTCTAGCCAACTGTCTATAAGATGCTTAAAAGGACCATAAAGTACAAAATAAACTTTCATGATTTAGATATATGTAATTTTAATAACTTTTATTACCACATTTGCTTTGTTCTTTTGTTGTCCTTTGTTGAAAAGTATACCTAGGTTAGCTCAGGAGCAGCTGATTGGTGGCTGCACATATATGCCTCTTGCCATTGGCTCACCCAATGTGCTCAGTTAGCTCCCTGTAGTGCATTGCAGATCCTGAGACTACTCTTCAAAAAAGAATAAAGACAATTTGATAATAGACATACAAAGATGTTTAAAATTGGATGCTCTGTCTGAATCATGCAATTTTTATTTGGAACTGTACAAGGGAGAAATATTTCTAACATGCTGATAGTATATAATAGAGAAGTGCATTTAGCAGTTTAATTAACTGCCGAATGGGGAAGTAGGAGGCTCTTTTCGGAGCCGAATATACTCTTGTGCAAGTGAAACACACTAAGATCTGGTTTTGTGGTTTTGCAAAGATCTTAGTGTGTTTCACTTGCACAAGAGGATATTCGGCTCCGAAAAGAGGCGAATACCGAAAGCAGCCTCCTACTTCAGCATTCGGCAGCGAATTAAACTCTAAAATATAGTAGTATCCTGGTGGAGCAGATGCTGTGTGTGTCTGGGACAGTACAATAATATATGTATATCCCGGCACTACATTGATTTGCAGGCAATAATGGTGTACATGGAACTAGCACATTGCTCGTTTTAATTTTGTTTACATAAAATAATGATAAGTATTTTTGTTTCAGTTTATGGTATTTCTGAAAATTGATCACTGTTCCTATGAGTGGAAAAAAAGTCCAGTAAGTCACTTCAGCACCCCCATCACCCCTCAATAACAGCCACTACATCTATCTTATTACTATTTTTATAAATATTACCCCTTAAAGGAACAGTAAAGTCAAAATTAAACTGTAATAATTAATATAAAGCATGCAAATGTAAACAGAATTCAAATTCACATCTATTATCTAATTTGCTTCATTCTCTTAGTATCCTTTTTTTAAAGCATACCTAGGTAGGATCAAGAACAGCAATGCACTGGGAGCTAGCTGTTGACTACACATATATGACTCTTGTCATCGGCTCACCTGAGGTGTTCAGTTAGCTCCCAGTAATGCATTGCTGCTCTTTTAACAAAGGATACCAAAAGAATTAAGAAAATTTGATAAACAAAGCAAATTGGAAAGCTGTTTAAAATTGTATGCTCAATCTGAATCATGAAAAAATGGGGTTCATGTCCCCTTAATTATAAACCTGATGTTATAGCACTGTGTAATATGTTGTCCTTTATAAATAAATAAATAAATAAATAACAATATTTGATCATGTTCTTTTTAACATTTAAAGTAGAACTGATGTCCCAACAGGTATGGAAAAAAAAAACACTGCGTACTTTCCCCCCAGTTTTGTCTAATCGTAGACAAAAAAATCCCCTTCAAAAACATACTTACATAGACATATATGGTGAAGGAATGCTGAAGACATCACAGCACAATGACTCACACTCAAGGCAAGGTGAGCTCTGAAAAGCTTTGTTACAGAACTAATAATTGAGTGACTTTAGCCTTGTAATTACTGACAAGAACAGGAAAATGAGAGGATAAATCACTTAGGTGCACAACAGTCCAGCAAGTTTGTTTGGTTTGTTTTTATGTGTATTTGGTGCCTGGAGGTAAGGCGTCTCAAGATGAGAAACCATGTCCCACATGATGTCCAGATCCCATTTTAAAGATTTGTAGTAACACCCAATGAATTATTCATGGAGCTGAGGATACTGGCCCTAATTGTGATATGTACAATACATTGGAAGACAAAAAAAGCAGATAAAATGCATTGTGGGACAGATACAATGCATTGGACTAGATTACAAGTGGCATGCTAATTTTTTCCCCCGCTCGCTCACTCACAAACTTTAGTAAAAGTAATCTTTTAATGCGGGTGGGCTACCACGAGTATTACAAGTTGAAAATAAAAAGTGAGCATAACCCATTGCATGGACTTCAGATGCGTTAACTTCTTCTCCCCAAAGACTTTAATGGAGCACAACTTAAAAAAACTTAACACATCGTTTGTGCACTAACCTGAAACGCATTAGACCTGCAGTGCTAACCCCCAAAGTGAGTTGTGAATATTTAACATTCCAATGTTCTTCACATAGACGAAAATGGCTTTTTATTTTTAAATATGTATGTAAATATATATCGCAAACACTAGTTAAATATTATTAACCCCTAATCTGCTGCCCCAACATCGCTGACACCTACATTATACTTATTAACCCCTAATCTGCCACCCACGACCTCGCCGCAACCTACATTACAGTTATTAACCCCTAATCTGCTGCCCCTAACATCGCTACCACCTACCTACATTTATTAACCCCTAATCTTCTGCCCCCAACGTTGCCGCCAATATACTAAAGTTATTAACCCCTAACCCTAATAAAACCTATTATTAATAACCAAATACTTACCTGTAAAATAAAACCTAAGCTAGCTACAATATAACTAATAGTTACATTAGGGCATATGTATCAAGCTCCGCTGTATCATGCTCCGCTGCTCCATAACCTGTCCGCCTGCTCTGAGCAGGCGGACAGACATCGCCGGAAATCAACCTGATCGAGTACGATCGGGTTGATTGACACCCCCCTGCTGGCGGGCTATTGGCCGCGAGTCTGCAGGGGGCGGCCTTGCACCAGCAGCTCTTGTGAGCTGCTGGTGCAATGCTGAATACGGCGAGCGTATTGCTCGCCGTATTCAGCGAGGTCTGTCGGACCAGATCCGCACTGTCGGATCAGGTCCGACAGACCTTAATAACTAGAGGCCATTGTATCTATCTTAGGTTTTATTTTTATTTCACAGGCAAGTTTGTATTTATTTTAACTAGGTAGACTAGTTACTAAATAGTTATTAACTATTTACAAGCTACCTAGTTAAAATAAATACAAATTCACCTGTAAAATGAAACCTAACCTGAGTTACACTAACACCTAACCTTACACTATAATTAAATAAATTACATTTATTAAATACAATTAACTAAATTACAAAAAAAACACTAAATTACACAAAATAAAAAACAAATTATCAAATATTTAAACTAATTGCACCTAATCTAATATTCCTATCAAAATAACCCCCCAAGGGGGGGCGGAGCCAACTGGCTAACTAGAGAGACGCACATTGAAGGAGCTCTCTCTTACCAACTCTATTTTTGCCCAAATAAAGTTCATATTTTAATAGAAACAGCCTACATTACACCTCTCCAGAACTTCTACGGAGTGAAGGCACACCTGGGACAAATAAAGTCGGCACTACTCTAACATCAGGTGGCAGAATTAGCAAGCGGACATACTGCAGACCCAGCTCAGGAGCGGCGGCGCTGCCGTGTAAGAGTGGGAGGTAAAGGCTCACTGAGCTTAGGCTACTACATCTCTCCGGTCTCAACCTTACTCTATTCCGGTCCTGACCCTACCTATCCTCCCGCACATATACCAATACTGCCCGGAGGGCCGGGGCTCCGCTCCGGAGCAGTATCTCAGCATCGCACATCTGGCTCCAGCAACGTAGGGATTTTCAACCTACGGAGAAGTTTTTACCTGTGACCTTCCTTCCCGCCTGTGGAGTAGATTGATTTAGGGATCAGTCCGGTCCCAGCCCGGTACCTGCCGGAGTTTACAGAGGTCCCCTTGTGAGGGGAAGATAGGGGCTCAAAACCTCGCCATTTGTTTTGGCGCGAATCATCGCCATATTGCGGCCCAGACCCACGATACACTGCCGAGCTCAAGGTGAATTACATCTGTGACGTCTATCAACAATCAGCCTAAAAGGAGGGTGAGACACATTAATGCTGTTTTTTATGTCTTATTTGCCCTCACTGATATAGACTATAGTACCCCAAACATATATTCAACAACAGTAGCAGTTACACAGCCCTCCACTGCACAGCTATTACTCCGGTCTCTGCATTACAGGCCTAGGCTCCCTGCTTCCTAATACAAGTTTGCAGGATCAAGTTTATTAACGTTACACACTAAGCTGAAAGTACATCTCTGTCAAGCTGAACTGATAGGGGAACTGTAATATTTAGGCAAAAGATCTCACTTTGAATTAACTCTATGAGACCCAGCTACTCCTCTATAATAGGTGGAAATTTGGGCCCATGCCTGAACAGTCACAAGCTTTCTCCAGACTTATATGATAAAATTCTGCTCTCATAGATCCCCACCGAAAAGCACAGACTTTATGCATTTATACTGTTCTCCCATGTGATTTGCATTTACTGAGATTGCGTCTGCTAGTAACGGGGTGTGGTGTGTGATACAACTGTGACACTTTCCTTCTTGTGTGACCCTTATTAGCCTGCATCTAATTCTCTTGAATCATTTCTCTGACACCAACAGCTGTGTGCCTCTCACTATAACTAGAGAGGATACTAACACCTCTCCCTAGGTCTGGACACCCTCTCATCCTTTCCCGCTGCCCCTGGTGACAGCGGGTCATACCCAATATCCTTCTCCTACTTCGCCCAAAAGGGGGCACTTCCCTGGGAGGGGGTCATACATAGATCCCGAATTTCTAAGGCTGATACCAACATCCTGGATATACTAAGATCATCACAGTATAAGACTAAAATTACCCCACTAGGGGTCTAAAACCTTACATTTTCACAGAAATCTCCTAGGTGGCTAGGGAATATGCCCTGGCTTTGAGCCCACCATATCATTGGAAAGTGAGTGACACAGGACCACCTTATTAAATTCAAGGACACTTTCTTAGACCACCAATGTGTTGCTAATTCGCATTGTTGTGGGGGGAGGGAGATTTTAAGTCTCTGGATCCTGATACATATACCTACTACATTAGTCTAACTTGCAATCCTAAGCTTCGTTATTACCCCCTCTGGTCTTGACTTTAAACCTTATCCACTAGCTGTGCCCTACGCAATTCTACAATGGCGCAGGCCAACAAAAGGAAACCAAAACTAACAACTGGACCCAAAAGAACTGTGGTAGATCACTTTCACCCTTTGCCGTTGCCTACTAATGAAGATTCACAAGACAGCTCAAGCACCTATACACCAGGATCAGACATGGTGGCTACCACTCTGCAGGACCTACAAGATGCTGCTCCATCAACTGTGACACCTTCATTCATTCTGACATCTCTGCAGTCCTTACTTAAGGCACACCACTCTTCATTCCAATCCCAAATCACTGCCTCATTGACTGAGATGAGGCGAGATCTGACCTCTACTACAGAAAGAGTGGACACAATTGAGAGGAAACAGGAGGATATGGTAGTTGAACAAGCCAATGTCTTAGCATATGCGCAAAGTTTAGCAGAGCAGCTTTCTATGCTAGAAAATAAAGTTGCTGATGCTGAAGACCGATCTCGCCGGAATAATCTTCGTCTCAGGGGTATTCCTGAGAGTGTGGCCTCCAATGATCTAGTCACCCACCTGTCTGAGTTCTTTAATCTCCTAGCACCACCAGGGAATCCAAATGAAGGTCTCATTGATAGAGCACATAGGGCCCTCCGCCCTAGAAGCCTGGCGACCGACAAACCAAGGGACGTTATAGTACGTCTACACTTTTATACGTATAAAGAGCTGCTTGTTAGAGCTTCCTTATCCAAACCCAGTCTGCCAGACCAGTTCAAGGACATCATCATTTTTGCTGACCTATCCCACCACACCCTTCAACAGCGAAAGACTTTTGCCACCTTCACGAAGTTCCTTAGAGCACACAATATAAAATACAGATGGGGTCATCCGACAAGACTGTTTGTTTTGAAAGATAACCAACAACATATAGTCACCACCATTGAACAAAGTCGAAGTCTATTGGAAAGATGGAGCTCTACGTCTTTACAGGACACTTCACCCCAAAGCTCTTTAAACCCTTTAGTCCCACAATGGAACCCACTTCCTCAAAGGTTACTCAAGGACTCCTCTGCACCCAGCCAATCCCAAGAGGAGGATGAGGACTGAATGGGAGGTGCAGGGTTATATGAGGATTGCAAGTGACTCTCTTATTACTACAATTCTCTCTTTGCTATTGTTCTGATATATGCAAAGTTCTCATTCCTAATGTATATGTATCCCTTCCCATCTACCCCTCTATATTCCTTGTTTCTCTCCCCTTCTTCCCTTTCCCACCTTATATACTTTCCCCTCTCCCTCTTTTTCACTTTTCCCCTATCTTCCTCCCTCTCTTTTTCTCCTTTTGTCTTGTACCCTCCCTGACTGATATACCTTCCCACACTCAATCCATAAATGTGAAATGCACTTAAATCTTTGGGAAGGCATTTGTAATTGTGCCATTACCTAAATGCTATACCCTGCTTGAATGGGGGGGTAGACACATTCGAGTAATCTAATACTGTGACCACTAAGTATCAGTTATGATGTTCTCTTATACTATGTTGCTCTAGCTATATCACTTTATTTATAATTGCATTAAACCCCTAGAAATGTCTACTATAATATGTATGCCACCTTGTGCCGCACACTGCCTTCTCTACAAACAGCTTGTTGATCTACCCGCCTAGAGGTGGGTTTTTGCGCTGCCTGCAATTTGCAACGCAGAGAGGCATAGTGTTTCACAATTGGCATACTTGCTCTTTCTGTTTTACCTGTTAAATGTCTTGGTAAGGTTTTACAACCATGCATTGTTAAAGTTTAAATGTTAATCTAGTTGTGACTGTTAGTGTTCTATTTATGCCTTAAGAATATTATTGCTGACTGACCGCATATTTCTCACTTAACCCTTAGGCTCTTCTTTCTTGTTTCTGTGTTCTCAGATACAGTTCACTCTACATCCCACTGTCTTCCTTCTCCTCCTCCCTTTCTCTACCCTTCTTCTCTATTCCTCTACCCCCCTCCCCTCCCTTTCCCCACCCCCTCCTAGATCCAGAGACTATACCTCCCTCCCCTCCTACTTCACCACCACGCTTCTCTTTCTCTTACTTGTATAAATAATCTCCTAATGCTCAATTAACAACTCTTTGGTTACCCCCCCCCCCCCCACTTAAGGTACTCTGGAAGTACACTCCAGAGGCTACACACGCGGTTTACCTTGTTTATATACTGCATCCTTTGTATTCATCTTTATCATTTTGTTTGCTGTGTTTGCTTGCCTGTGTTTTTTTTTCTCTCTTCCCAGACATTGGGCACACAGTTAGTTCTACTTTATAATCATATAAGACTGTGTTAAGCTCTATCTAACTTCCCACCCCTCTCCCACCCCCCTTTTTTTTTTTTTTTCTCCTTCCTTTCTTCTTGCTCCTTCCCTTCCATACCCATTCCTTCACCTTACCCGCCCCCCTAACTACCTTTTTTTTTCTCTTTTTCTGTAGCGAACTTCATCTCTTGCCTGACAATCTTTTGAGTGTCCAACCACTGGAGGTAGGTGTACGGGTGAGTCATGCCACTCTGCTGTATAACCCACAATGTGAGGGGGCTTAATTCCCCGACTAAGCGCAGTATCTGCCTTAGGTCGCTAGCAAAATCTGGAGCTCACCTAGTTTTCCTCCAGGAAACCCATTGGGTGAAGGGCGCAGCGGTGCCCATTCAATCTAAATTATACCCAATAATTGAGACTGCCAGCTTCTCCCAGAAATCGAGAGGTACGGCTATCCTTATTCACAAGGATATTTCCTATGAAAATATCCTTGTTGAATCTGACCCACAAGGCAGGTATTTGATTCTGATCTGCAAGTTAGATGGGACTACTTATACTTTGGCCTCTTATTACGGCCCTAACAAACAACATATCCGCTCCTTACGTAGATTTCTCCAGAAATTGGAGGCCTTACGTCAGGGCCTCTTACTTCTTGCCGGTGATTTCAATATTAAATGGGATCCCGATCTAGACAGACGGTCGGATACGAACCGCAAATCAATTAAGCCAGTGGCTGATTTGTCAAATTTCGGAATTTGGTATACCAGTTTAACTTGTTTGATATATGGCGTGCCCTCAATTCGACTACTCGCGATTATACGTATTTTTCTTCGGTGCATCGCTCCTACTCACGATTGGACTTTTTTTTTTGTGATCCGGGCCTCTTGGATGGGGTAACCCGCGCTTGGATTCCCCAATGTTCGTGGTCGGATCACGACCCTGTACATATTACTTTACGCTCCCGTTTGGACTTTCAACGTCACTCAACGTAGCGCTTGCACCCATATTTATTTACAAACCCTGGGACAGAAATCACGATTGCCAGGGATCTAACAGACTTTCTAACCCTAAATGATACTGGTGAAGTGGATGATTTCACTCTATGGGCCACGTTAAAGGCATACATCAGAGGGTCGTTTATCAAAATAGCGGCGGCCGAGAAAAAGCGTAAAGGTGACACTTTAGCGCAGCTTACTGTGAGTCTTCGTAAAGTTTCTGAGGAGCATAAGGTGACTCCCACTGCTGTGCTGTCTAAGAGGCTAGCGGACCTCAAAACACGGATGGTTCACCTAGAAACCGAGAGGTCAGCCGTAAGGCTCTTACGGCTTAAAGAACTTTATTACCATAAAGGTAATAAAGCCGATAGACTTCTTGCCAATAGGCTGCGCCAAAAAACTGCAGCAGCACGCATTCCCCTGCTGAAGGTAGACGGACAGCACGTCACAAAACCAACTGACATTGGCAATGCCTTCGCGGATTATTATGCTTCTCTCTATAATCTGAAACAAGGGGGCCTGACTCTGCCTCCGGCATCTGAAATTATTAACACTTTCTTGGCCACGCTAAACCTCCCTTCGGTTCCCTTGGATCGTATTGACTCTCTGCAGGGCCCCATTCTACCATCTGAAATTAAGATAGCCATCAAATCACTCAAAGCTCTCAAATCCCCGGGACCAGATGGTTTCTCGGACTTATTTTATAAAAAGTTTCAAATTCAGCTGATTCCAATTCTAGGGCGTCTTTTTTCACTAGCAAAGACGCGGGGAACTTTCCCAGTGGAGTTTTTACAGGCTACTATTATCACTCTCCCGAAGCAAGGGAAGGACTCAACACTTTGTGGTAGTTATAGACCAATTTCACTGCTGAATCTCGATGTCAAACTATATGCCAAAATTCTAGCTTCGCGTCTTAACTCCTTACTACCTCTGCTAGTTGATCCTGACCAGGTGGGCTTTGTCCTACGGCGTCAGGGCCCAGATAATACCAGAAAGCTCCTAAATATTTACTTTGAAGCTCATAGACTCCAGCTGCCCTGTGTCACCCTGTCGTTGGATGCCGAAAAAGCCTTCGACAGGGTGAACTGGGACTATATGTTTGCTGTCTTGCGACAATTCGGCTTCCCAGAGTCCTTTATCACGGCAGTCACGGCGTTATATTCTAATCCGTCGGCAGTAGTTAAGGGCCTAGGATTCTGCTCTAAGTCCTTCTTGATCACGAATGGTACGAGACAGGGGTGTCCCCTGTCTCCGCTCATATTCGCCCTTGTGATGGAACCCCTCGCAGCAGCTATCCGATCATGTCCCCAGATCAAAGGAGTTTCTATATATCAGACGGAGCAGAAAACAGCCTTGTTTGCAGACGATTTAACAGTGCTCATTTCTGAGCCTCTCACGTCTCTCCCCCATTTGTTCTCCCTACTGGACAGATTTGCCCTGGTTAGCTACTACAAATTAAATGTGCTCAAAACGGAAGCTTACGCGATCAACATATCTGAAGAGTCTCTTGACACACTAAAAAATACATATAAATTCCTATGGTCCACATCGCATATCAAACATCTCGGGGTATATTTATGCCATAATATTTCTGAGATGATAACCTTGAACTTTACTCCCCTATTATCAGATGTAGAGAAATCTACAGGCACGTGGAATGTTCCATCACTTTCATGGCTAGGTCGGATTGCGGCCTTTAAAATGAGTCTTCTCCCGAAACTTACTTACTTGTTTCGTTCATTACCCATCCCAATCCCTAGGGCCATAATTTATAAATTCCAGCAATTGTGTAATAAATTCATTTGGCGCAACAAGGCCCCAAGACTAGCTACTAACATCCTGCAACAGCCCTTGTTGGCTGGCGGGGCGGCGGCCCCTAATATCTTAAAATATCATGAGGCAGCCAGGTTGTCTCATGTAACCCAATGGAATTCGGAGTCAGTGAGCCGGTGGGCTGAGATCGAGCAAGCATCCCTCCCAACGGGGTACACCCTAAGAGACCTACCATGGATCCCTAAGCATTCTAGGCCACCTGGCCTCCTGATGAACCCTATCATAAAATCAAATCTGAGGTTCTGGGATAAAATACACAACCTTTCGTCAGTGGCGCCTCATCCTTCCCCATCACATTCGCTACGAGGGCTGCTATTGTCTTTGCCAGATTCTCATCCTAACCTATGGCTTGCCCTAGGCTTAACCAAGCTAACGGACCTCCTTACTGGGGATAAACTAATCACCTATCAAGATTTTCTTCGAAAATTTAACCCGCCTTCTATCTTGCACTTTGAGTTCTGGAGACTACGTAGTCTCCTTTTGTCGTGGGGCTTTGATAAGGGCCCTTTACGAACCAAAACCATTTGGGAAATAAAATGGGACTCTCCATCCTCCTCTA
Source organism: Bombina bombina (assembly GCF_027579735.1). Classification (NCBI taxonomy): domain Eukaryota; kingdom Metazoa; phylum Chordata; class Amphibia; order Anura; family Bombinatoridae; genus Bombina; species Bombina bombina. The sequence goes on from NC_069499.1 coordinate 129,804,736, forward strand.
CCAGACTCCTATCTATCTCCTATTGTGTACTTCTGAACCCTCCGGTCTTTTACAAATCTCCTCCGATACGACACTGGGAGTCTTCCTTAATGGTCTCACATGACCCTCTTCAATGGCAAGAAGCAGTCCAATTAACCAAAAAAGCTATACACTGTATCACGCTATATGAACTGTTTCTCAAGGTCTTGCTACAATGGCATATGACCCCTATTCGTCTTTTTAAAATATCGCCTGTTAATTCACCCAAGTGTTGGAGGGGTTGTGATGATCTGGGAACCCCCCAACACATATGGTGGTCCTGCCCGCATATCCAGCCGCTTTGGCAGAAGGCAATCCAATTTTGCTCTTCCGGGGGCATTCATCTAACTATGTCCCCAAGTGCATGTCTGCTTCATATTCTGCCTAGACAGTTGACCTTACCTCAAAAACTGTTTTGTATTTACCTATTCCTAGCCGTTAAGTTGGCTGTGGCCCGCATGTGGCTACAGCGCACCTCACCTTCATGGGAGCAAGTGACTGACATATTACACTTTGTGAAGAACATGGAGTCTTATGTCTCACACATCCATGGATCGGCAGACCTCCAAATCAAAATTTGGGAATATGGCCCAAAGTAATTCTCGCTGTATATATCACAGGGCACTCACAGACCCTGCACACTGTCCTCCTTTATCTCCTCCTGAATTCTTTCACCCCCCCCCCTTACCCTCCCTAGAATGAATCCAATTCTCCCTACCTTCCCCCTAAACCCCCCCTATAATTTCTCCCCCCCCTTTTTTTTATTTTTTTTTTATTTTATCCCTCCTCCTCTCTCCCCCTAACTGATAGCTAGACACAGTCATTATCTGGATCGATTGATATACTTGCTTTGCAACACAGTATGTTTATGTTTTGATGTTGGTAAGAACAGCCATGTTTAGATTCTCATGTTTTATGACAATACTGCCTTATCTAGATAACTAGCAACATGTCTGCCTTTTTGTAGCAGCACATAGTTGGCCTCCATGTTTGCTGAGATGGTGGTATAGCTGATAACCCATAGGCACTTGCTTTCAGCATTCAGTGTTCTCTCTTGTATCTTCATTATTATGCATGTCTGTTCCACATACTGTAATTTCCAACTAATACCGTACTCTGTACTACCGATATTCAAATGTACGCTTTCGATGTTTTTCATGTTTACTCATTTATTGAAATAATAAAAAATTATTTATAAAAAAAAAAAAAATAACCCCCCAAAATAAAAACCCCTCTAGCCTACAATAAACTACCAATGGTCCTTAAAAGGGCCTTTTGCGGGGCATTACCCCAAAGAAATCAGCTCTTCTACCTGTAACAAAAAAATACAAACAACCCCCCAACAGTAAAACCCACCACCCACACAACCAAACCCCCCAAATAAAATCCTAACTAAAAAAAACTAAGCTCCCCATTGCCCTGAAAAGGGCATTTGGATGGGCATTGCCCTTAAAAGGGCATATAGCTCTTTTTCATTGCCCAAAACCCTAAGCTAAAAATAAAACCCACCCAATAAACCCTTAAAAAAACCTAAAACTAACCCCCGAAGATCCACTTACAGTTTTTGAAGACATGACATCCATCCTCAACGAAGCGGCAGAAGTCTTCATCCAAGCGTCAAGAAGTACTCAACGAAGCTGGGAGAAGTCTTCATCCAAGCGGCAAGAAGTGGTCCTCCAGACGGCAGAAGTCTTCATCCAAATAGCATCTTCTATCTTCATTCATCTGGCGCGAAGCAGCTCCATCTTCATGGAACAGCCAATAGAATGCGAGCTCAATCCTATTGGCTAATTGCATCAGTCAATAGGATTTTTTCAGCTTTAATTCCGATTGGCTCATAGAATTCTTCCAGACGGCATCTTCTATCATCATCCATCTGGCGCGGAGCGGCTCCATCTTCAAGAAATGCGGCGCGGAGCATCCTCTTCTGATGACGGCGACTGAAGAATAAAGGTTCCTTTAAGAGACGTCATCCAAGATGGTGTCCCTTGAATTCTGATTGGCTGACAGAATTCTATCAGCCAATCGGAATTAAAGGGGAAAAAATCCTATCAGCCAATAGGATTGAGCTTGCATTCTACTGGCTGTTGCCGCTTGGATGAAGACTTCTGCCGCTTTGTTGAGGATGGATGTCGGGTCTTCAAAAACTGTAAGTGGATCTTCGGGAGTTAGTTTTAGGTTTTTTAAGGGTTTATTGGGTGGGTTTCATTTTTAGCTTAGGTTTTTGGGCAAGGAAAAAGAGCTAAATGCCCTTTTAAGGGAAATGCCCATCCAAATGCCCTTTTCAGGGCAATGGGGAGCTTAGGTTTTTTTAGTTAGGATTTTATTTGGGGAGTTTAGTTGTGTGGGTGGTGGGTTTTACTGTTGGGGGTTGTTTGTATTTTTTTTTACAGGTAAAAGAGCTGATTTCTTTGGGGCAATGCCCCGCAAAAGGCCATTGGTAGTTTATTGTAGGCTAGGGTTTTTTTTATTTTGGGGGGCTTTTTTATTTTGATAGGGCTATTAGATTAGGTGTAATTAGTTTAAATATTTGATCATTTTTATTTTGTGCAATTTAGTGTTTGTTTGTTTTTGTAATTTAGTTAATTGTATTTAATAAATGTAATTTATTTAATTGTAGTGTAAGGTTAGGTGTTAGGGTAACTCAGGTTAGGTTTTATTTTACAGGTAAATTTGTATTTATTTTAACTAGGTAGCTAGTAAATAGTTAATAACTATTTAGTAACTAGTCTACCCAGTTAAAATAAATACAAACTTGCCTGTGAAATAAAAATAAAACATAAGATAGATACAATGTACATGTATTTAGCTTTAAATAGGAATTATTTAGTTATTAATAGTAGGTTTTATTTAGATTTATTTTAATTACATTAAAGTTAGTGGGTGTTAGGGTTAAGGTTAAGTTTAGGGGTTAATACCTTTAGTATAGTGGCGGCGACATTGGGGCAGCAGATTAGGGGTTAATAAGCGTAGGTGGCGGCGATGTCGGGGGCGGCAGATTAGGGGTTAATAAGTGTAGGTAGGTGGCGGCGATGTCGGGGGCAGCAGATTAGGGGTTAATAAGGGTAGGTAGGTGGCGGCAATGTCGGGGGTGGCAGGTTAGGGGTTAATAAGTGTAGGTAGGTGGCAGCGACATTGGAGGCGGCAGATTAGGGGTTAATAAGTGTAGGTAGGTGTCGGCGATGTCAGGGGCGGCAGATTAGGGGTGCTTAGACTCAGGGTTTATGTTAGGGTGTTAGGTGTAAACATGACTTTTGTTTCCCCATAGGAATCAATGGGGCTGCGTTACGGAGCTTTACGCTCCTTTATTGCAGGTGTTAGACTTTTTTTCAGCCGGTTCTCCCCATTGATGTCTATGGGGAAATCGTGCACGAGCACGTAAAACCAGCTCACCGCAGCTCACTGCAGCGCTGGTATTGGAGTGCGGTATGGAGCTCAATTTTCTAGCCGATTGTACTGATTTTTTTCCCTTAATTTGTTCCCAATTACTTCTTATACCTGCTACAGAACATTAAATTTAGTGAAAATTGCTTATTTATTGCTTATTTATTTAAGTTTATATTTGTATATCAAATAGCTGTTTTTGCTCTTTAAAACAACCACTCATTGTTCTCAAAGCGTCTGAGCATGCAGTAAAAGCAGACCTCAAGGCTAGTGTGTGAGTTTCTGCGTGGGTTTGAGTACCCTGTCTGTGGGTATGCACTGTGTGTCTGGTTACTCTGATTACGGGTGTGTACTGTGTGTCTAGCTAATCTTCCTGTTGTTGTGGGTATGTGTTGTGTGTCTATCTACTCTCTCTGTGGATATGTATGTACTTTGAATTTGAGTACTCTGCCCATGGGTGTGTGTGTGTGTGTGCTGGGCATCTGTATTCCCGGCCCATGTGTGTGAGTGTGTTCTGTTCATCTGAGTACACTCAGCTTGTGTGTGCATCAGCTCTGTTGTCTATGTGTGCTGTGTGTCTTGGTACACAAGGAGTGTATGTGGTGGGTGTCTGGGTAGGTATGTGTGTCTGTGTGGGTGTGTTTGTGTGTTTAGTGTCTGCAGGGGCGTATTATGGCCTAGGCCAACAAGGCCGGTGCCTAGGGCAGCAGCACATCTGCCTTTTCCTCTCTCTAAAAGCCAGCACACAGTACAGTGAGCAATAAAGTGCAACCTTTTACAGAGAAGACAAGGCATGTACGCTGATTGAGGTCGCTCTTCACAGGCAGTGCTCCTTTAAATCGTTGCTTAATTTAAAGCCGCCGGCATTTTTGCAGTGGAAGCGTTCTTGGTGAGAAACTTGCCCGGGAATATGCTTACAAGGTGAGGCTGGAGGAGAAGACCATGTGCCGATATGCTGCCTTCCCTTGTCAGCTGTGGTGGGTCTGTGAGCGCAGTGCTTATTACAGGTCTTAGTAACTAATAGACAGGATGTGTCTGTGCACTGCTTAGATCAGCTTGTGATGTCTAATCATAAACTCTCAGTGCTAATGTATGTTAGCTACTAATAGCTAGCTTTCTCTGCATTCATGAACCCACAGAGTAAATAGTAAACGGTTTCATTACTTGAATGGAGGCAATTACTGTATGTTGTTGCATGTGGGCAGTTATTGTTTCAAAGTGTATTCTTCTTTCCCTCCCTTCCTCTCTCCCTTCTTTACCTTTCTCCTGCCATTCCTCCCTCAACTCCCTTCCTCAACTCATTTTCTTTCTTTTCTTTCTCTTAACTCCCTCCTTTGCTCCATTCTTTCACTCCTTTCTTTCCCTCCCCCTTTTCTCCTCTCCCTCCCCACTTTTCTCTTTCCCTCCCTTTTCTCCCCTTCCCTTCTTTTCTCAGGGAGAAAATGGCATGAGATACATGCAATTCAACTCACCTGTATGCAAGTGTTTTGCTAGCCCATTTTATTTTTGATTGTTCTGGGAAAAAAAAAAAAAAAACATTTTACACATTGACTCCAAAAAAGATTAAGGGGAAAATAGGCCTAAAACATTTTTTATTTTTATTTATTTTTTTTGGGGGGGGGGGGGGCAGCAGAATTATGAGTGCCTAGGGCAGCACAAAACCTTAATACGCCACTGTCTGGTTACACTGTGCCTGTATGTTTGTGTGCTGGATGTCTGGTTACTATGAGTGTGTATGTGTGTAAGCTGACTGTTTGTGCATGCTGTTTAACTGGGTATGCTGGGAGTGTGTGTTGTGCGTCTGGTTACTCTGTGGATGCTTGCATGTTGCGTCATGTGTCTGGTTACTGTGTGTGTATGTTTTGTTTGTTGGATGTCTGGTTACTGTGTGTATGTGTGTAAGCTGATTGTTTGTGCATGCTGTTTATCTGGGTATGCTGGGAGTGTGTGTTGTGTGTCTGGTTAGTCTGTGTATGTTTGCATGTTGCGTCACGTGTCTGGTTACTATGTGTGTGTATGTTTGTTTGTTGGATGTCTGGTTACTCTGTGTGTGTATGTGTTTAAGCTGACTGTGCACGCTGTTTGTCTGGTATGCTGGGAGTGTGTGTTGTGTGTCTGGTTACTCTGTGGGGGTGGATGTTTGCATTTTGCGTCACTTGTCTGGTTACTGTGTGTATGTTTGTTTGTTGAATGTCTGGTTACTCTGTGTGTGTGCGTATGTGTGTAATCTGACTGTTTGTGCATGCTGTTTGCCTGGGTATGCTGGGAGTGTGTGTTGTGTGTCTGCTTAATCTGCGGGGGGTGGATGTTTGCTTGTTGTGTCATGAGTCTGGTTACTGTGTGTGTATGTTTGTGTGTTGGATGTCTGGTTACTCTGTGTGTGTGTGTGTGTGTGTGTATGTGTGTAAGCTGACTGTGTATGCATGCTGTTTGTCTGGGTATGCTGGGAGTGTGTGTTATGTGTCTGGTTACTCTGTGGGGGGTAGATGTTTGCATGTTCTGTCACATGTCTGGTTACTGTGTGTGTATGTTTGTGTGTTGGATGTCTAGTTATGCTGTGTGTGTATATGTGTGTAAACTGACTGTTTGTGCATGCTGTTTGTCTGGGTATGCTGGGAGTGTGTGTTGTGTGTCTGCTTACTCTGTGGGGGGTGGATGTTTGCATGTTGCGTCATGTGCCTGGTTACTGTGTGTGTGTATGTTTGTTGCATGTCTGGTTACTCTGTGTGTGTATGTGTGTAAGCTGACTGTTTGTGCATGCTGTTTGTCTTGTATGCTGGGAGTGTGTGTTGTGTGTCTGGTTACTCTGTGGGGGGTAGATGTTTGCATGTTGTGTCACATGTCTAGTTACTGTGTGTGTGTGTCTGGTTAGTCTGTGGATGTTTGCATGTTGTGTCATGTGTCTGGTTACTGTGTGTGTGTGTGTATGTTTGTGTGTTGGATGTCTGGTTACTCTGTGTGTGTATTTGTGTAAGCTGACTGATTGTGCATGTTGTTTGTCTGGTATGCTGGGAGTGTGTGTTGTGTGTCTGGTTACTCTGTGGGGGGTAGATGTTTGCATGTTGTGTCACATGTCTGGTTACTGTGTGTGTGTGTGTGTGTGTGTGTGTGTGTGTATGTATATGTTTGTGTGTTGGATGTCTGGTTACTCTGTGTGTGTATGTGTGTAAACTGACTGTTTGTGCATGCTGTTTGTCTGGGTATGCTGGGAGTGTGTTTTGTGTGTCTGGTTACTCTGTGGGAGGTGGGTGTTTGCATGGTGTGTGTCTGGTTACTGTGCATGTTTGTGTGTTGGATGTCTCGTTACTTTGTGTGTGTATATGTGTGTAAGTTGACTGTTTGTGTACTTTACATGCTTGCAATGTTTGTTGTATTGTTTAGCATGTGCCTATACCAATATCTAACTTTATGGATAACAAAATGAGTTACCAACTATGCTGTATATTACAATCTTGTCACTACTTATCTCTGAAAATGAATTTTCATTTGACTAAAACCTTCTAGTACTTACATGGATATTTTATTCCCTATATGCAATTAACCAGCATTTTAAAATAAAATAAAAAAAAGTATCACTGCCTGTAACATGTTAACACTGCCTATATTGTGTCTGGATTAGTAGGGGCATACACAAGGTACACTAATAAAGATGATGATGTTGTGTACTTTTAATAACTTAAAATGTGCAGTTATGGCCACTGGGGCTTTAATGGAAATGATAGTGTTATTTAAATTGCATATTCCAATCCATTAGAATTATTTGGTAAAAATTTTGTAGAAAATCTCCAGAAATTGTTCCCCCTTTAAAGTCTATGGGGATTTTTGTAGATAAATAATTTGATAACGATTGTGTTCACCCCAATAGCTTAAATCACATTTTTAAAATATGTAACTTAAATAAAAAAATAAATATAACATTACAAATGTTAATTTATTATTGCAGTGATGTGTTTGTGCATTTAAACAGGTTATTTAAAATTAATCAAAATTGCATGTAATAATACATTTCTCATATTATGAACTGATATTAAGGTTAACTGAAAACAATGGCTTTTAAAGACATTAGGCATAGGCATCAATACTGTACTAATTTATTAAAGGACCATAATAGTTGAAAAATCACATGTGCTTATCCGTTAGAGCATGTAATTTTATGACTATCGCCCCTGATCTACTGTGGGCCAGATTACAAGTGTAGCACTAATTGTGCTAGAAGTAAACCTTTTTGCTTGCGTCAAGTTCATGCTTGTATTATGAGTTCAAACTAAAACGTTATTGCTCTCGCTTTAATCCGATGTGCGGAAAAAAAGTGCTCGCAATAACCTATTCCCCCTAGAAGTCTATGGAGAAAAAAAGTGAAAAAACACCTCACTCTCGTGCAAACCTGTACAGATATTCTCAAGTGCGCTAACCCAACATGAAAATATGAATAATTCACATTCCAATGTTATTCACATAGTAGAATATTCTATATGGTCATAAATAAATATATATATATATATATATATATATAGAGAGAGAGAGTACTGGTAAGGAAGGAGGGCACTCACAGGACTTCATACATAGAGTAATCTTTTATTATAGTTCTTAACAAAGGTGCATTGTCAACGTTTCTGCCTTTTCTTAGGCCTTCTTCAAGACAAATTTCATGATCTAAAAACATGAACAAAAAAATAAAATGAAATACATTGCAAATATATGATATCCAAATATACACTGAATCGTGATCCTCCACCAAGACAAACCAAGGTGGCCCAAGTGAAATTTAAAACCGCTTCAATTGAAGCAAAAAATCATGACATTCACCAACCAGGGGAGACGTGAACAGAAGATAAAAGAATATTAAAACAGACAAAAGAAAAGAGAAAGATGAAATGAAGAACAACGAATGATACAAAGTATAGCAAAGAGAATGAGAAAATGGCCAACAAAAAGAAAAAGACCCACATATGGAATAACCATAGTCCAATTGGAATATGAGCATCCAGTATAAGTGGTATACTATATGACACCAATTACTAAGCGCATATCAAAATGCACTAATCTAAGAACAAACCGTCATAGCGATAGTTCAACTAACAGACAAAGTAATTCAGGTAAAGCACGCAACAAGCTCAAACTACTTTAACACACCATATAAATCCTAATTCTATGTTCATCTATTACATATAATCAGGACAATTGAAAATAACTACAGCGGGTGCCATCCACCGGTCATTTACTCTGTTATCACTCCTCTATCAGGCAAAATCATCACAGAGGTGCACACCATATCAGCCAAGATCCGTCATACAGTGACAGCAATAGTGTGAATGGCAACCACAAACCGCTGATTAACAGACCCACAAGGCAGCCTTATATATCTCACCGCAATATTTACAACTGCTCAGCTCGCAATCAAGTACACATACCAATCCGTGCAATATTTCACAAAGTGATTAGCCAACACGCATGCTGCCGCTATACATCAATACTAAAAAGGCTCACCAATCAAAGACATGTAAATACAAGTATAATCATAGCCTTAAACCGCGGCGCAGCCCGTATAGCAACCATCATCATATGCATGTAAAGTAGAAGAAAAACCTCCTGGGCCATGGCCCTTCTTACCTGAGCTCGTGCGGAACACAGCGTCCGCGTTACACTCCTAGAACGACTGAGACATTAGTGAAAAAAACAGCCGCCAAATACGCCCTTAAAAAGGGGCGAGCGCGCCCCCCGCAAAGGCCAATCACAACACGCGCCGCTGACACACCTCAGCTGGTCGCGCAACAGAGGCAAATGCATAACAGACCATACTACGCGTGTGACAGGTGGATAACCCAATTCAGTTCATAGCCACAAGTGCCGGCCACATAGCCCAGATCGTAAAAAGAAACAAAGCCCAATATGGATATGTAGCAGACCTCAGTACACCATTCATGGTGTAAGGTCATGTCCCAGCCGCCAAAGACAGAAGGGCCCGGTATTCGTTATATTAAGGGCAGTGATGCAGCCCACGGCTGGGAATATATCCCAATTAAAGAAACCAAAATGTTGGTAAAGGCAAAATATTGAACATACAGCCGCCACACCAGTGGCATATCCCATCCCATTTTGTATTACCGTGCAAAAACACACCATGGGACCCCTGGATCACGAAACAGTAGGTCAGATGGCTAAGACATTTAAGGTTAAACATACGGGGAGTTGCATGGGGGGAAAAAACACCAGCCTATCATACACATCCATACCCAAAAGTGGGGAAAAAACAAAAAAACATTGTACCTAGTGATCAGAATGATCTGTAGAACTAACCAATCATAGCATAACTATGTAGTATACCTATGCGCCTAGGGGTCATGAGCTAATTCAACCAGTCCGTGAAAGGTAGCAATAGAACACCCGAAGTGGGGGCCTAGGGATAGCAGGAAACCACGTAAATGCAATACCCACAGCAAGTGTGCCCAGAGTGAGAATGACATCAAAGAGGAAAACAAGCAGTGTTTATCAAAAGAATAAAGCATAGTCAATACTGGCATTTAAGCCATTTGGAGCAAGAGTGTTTAATCTATGGATCCATCTTGCTTCACTCCTGAGGAGTTCAGAGTTTCTGTCACCCCCCCGTTTCAAGGGTGCCACCCTATCGATGAGCATAGCCCTAAGGGTGGATACAGCATGGCGTTGCTCCAGAAAATGTCTTGCCACAGGCTGGTCCGAGTGGCCATCTTTTAAGGCCGCTCTAATAGCGCTCTTATGATTGGCGAGTCTCTCTCGAAACGGGGTGATGGTTTTGCCTACATAGAACCGTCCACGTGGACAGGACAGTAGATAAACCACAAAATCAGATGTGCACGTTAGTCTGTGCCTTATTGCAAGGCTCTTATTGGTGGTGGGATGATGAAATCGTTCTCCTGTGATGAGGGAGCTGCAAGTCACGCAACTCCCGCACTTATAACATCCATTCTTAAGAGGTTTTAGCCACGTTGATCCACGAGGATTGCACCCAGGCATTGGAAACAGTTATGTGGATGGAGTGCTAGGCCACCGGCTACTATATATATATATATATATATATATATATATATATATCTGATAGTATTTTGGTAAAATATATATCTATACCTATATATACAGTATATATAGATGATTATATATAGGTATATATATATATATAAACACAGTATATATATATGAATATCTATTTATAAATACTTAGAACATAGTCCCCTATGTGCAGAACATTGGAATGTGAAATATTTACAGTAAATACACATTTAAACTTTTATCAAATATGAATATTGCATAAATATGCTTTTACATGTTATCATGTACTTAACTGCCAAGGGCCAAGGGCTCCAATGCACTTTTTTATATATACATACACACATATATATATATATATATATATATATATATATGTGTGTGTGTGTGTGTGTGTGTGTGTGTACAAACTCTGAGGTTAAAGTAATCATTCTAGTTTAAATTACTATTGCGCTCACGTGTTCGCATTTACTTTCAACTTGTAAAATGAGCGCAATTTAACTTACGCACAAATGAACGTGAAAACCAAATATCATTCACAAGCAAATGTTAGTGCTCCACGGCATGAGAACCTAGCGCAGTGAAGGGGGTAAATCGAGCAGCAATGGGCAGAAAATGTTAAATATTTACGTATATGCTTATATACATTATAAATTTATAGAGAACACACAGTTCCCCATAGACGCTATGTAATGGCACTTTTCAGTGCTGTTCTTTTTCTAATACCCCACTCCCGCAACTTTAACCCATAAAATCTGCTTTGTGAGCCCACTGTAAAAGTCCACTAGATGGGAAAAGTCACTGACATTTTTTCTGTGAGATATTAATATCCAGTTGCGCTTGAAAAAATGCATAATGATCAATTTTACAGTTTAATTCATATAAATAACCATAATGCCCAGCTCAAATGGATTAAACAATAATATTGGTTCAGTTTTTCAATTAAAAAAATACCATTGATTTCGCAATCTCTAAAAACATTTGACATACTCTAATTTCAAAATGGCTTTTATTACCCATGTATTTCAGATTTTTTTTTTTTTTTTTATAATAACTTGCACAATGGATCTTAAAATTAAACAATGGTCCTTAAGCACAATGTATAAGATCCAATTACAATTATGTGCGCTGATATTACGAATGGAGCGCAAATATTGCAGTCGCGAAAGCTCAATTTTGTGCTCCACTTGTAATCTGGCCTAAAACGACAAGATTTCTAACATTTTAACTATTGAGCTACTTTCTTCAAGTAAAACTGTAAGTGCTCAGTGAACAGAATGAGATCCTGCAAGTAAATTGCATTTTATACAGTGATAATTTACAGTTTTGCGTGAATTAAGTGGCTCAATTAATCTGTGAGTAAATATTGTGCAATTCAGTATTTAACTGTTGATATGTATAATGCATATATAAAAAATGACTTTTATATTCCTTCAAATTATTGCTCTGTACAATATTTAACAATTGTTGAATCCTAAAGTACACACAGAAAATAATTATGAACCTAGTGGAATATGAACACGAAGCACCTTTTAACCTGTTGATGCAATAACACAAAGTTTGTGGCTTACCTCCCTGTCTAGATTTCCTCTGTAAATTGGCTGAAAGCAATTCAGTAAATGTCTACAAATTACAGGAAATTACACCAGAACATCTTAACCATTATTTGTATCTTCAGAAATACACTTAAACATACATTTCTATTTAACATATGGTAATACAGAGAATTCTTTAGTGTGTGTGTGTTTTTTTTTAATGAAAAGCAATACCACAAAACAAAAATATATTCCGGAAAGCCAGTCTTGCAGCTGCACACAAAGCACTTGAATCCAGCCTGGTTTCTAGACGACTCTCTTGATTCCTGACTCAAAACAGATTTTCAGCTTGAATAGCCCTAAACTAATTGAAATCTCTATAAAACTACACACCTGTGTTTGCGCATTCCTTCGTGGAAGTCCTTTTCTATGCCAAAAACTATTTGTCGATTTGTATCAAAGATTTTCATGGATAGTTATTCTGTTGTTAAAGACAATGTTGTTTTACAGGCAGTGGGAAATGTGTCTATTTTTTTGTGAAAAAGACAATATAAATTGTTCAGCAATGTATATTCAATTTCAAAACACACAAGTTGTAAGGTCATGTTTTGTGCCAAATGATTTAAAAAGGTCAGTTTAATATAAAAATATCATGGTCTATTTTGTTAGCTCAATTTGCTTTCAACAAATTCAAATACTCAAAGTTGCTCTCCACCAGTGATTGGAACATACCTAGGTATGCCTGCTATTGACTGGCTCATCCACTGTGTTATTAGGGATGGCACAGTAAAGTGCCTGGGGTGGGTAAAATAAAAGGTTTAATGCAGGGCTGGAGGAACCCAAGCACCAGGGATCTTTTGGCTTCTTAAAATCTATGCCTGGCACCATGCTTAAAGGGATAGGAACGTCAAAATTAAACTTGCATTATTCAGATAGAGCATGTAATTTTAAATTCACTTCTATTTTCAAATGTACTTTATTCTCTTGTTATCAATTGTTGAAAAATAATACGCACATATCATACACTAGTGGGAGCTAGCTGCTGATTTGTGCCTGCACACATTTGACTCTTGTGATTGGCTAACTAGATGTGTTCAGCTAGCTGATAGTAGTGCAATGCTGTTCCTTCAGCAAAGGATAACAAGATATTGAAGCAAATTTGATAATAGAAGTAAATTGGAAAGTTGTTTAAAATATTATGCTCTATCCAAATCATGAAATAAAATTTTGGGGTTTTCTGTCCCTTTAATAAGCCTTGATAGTACTGCTCTACAGGGCAATGGTTAGAATGCACATAATGCTAAGCAGGCTCGCTGGTACTGATATCAACCATGGATGGGCCCTGAGCTATAAGAGTGTGACAGTACACAGAGCTAACCTTATCTTGTAAGGACACATTTGGCACCCCGACGACCACCACAGTACCTGAGGTAAAATAAGTGACCATACCAGATACCAGGAGGTAGGGTATGGATGTAGAACAGCTGTATGTGTAATTACAACAGGAACACTGATACTGATCAGTTGGTGTAATATACAAATTATAAATCTAGTGCACAAGCTCTCTAGTCACTGTTTTCTTTTTCTTATTAAACGCAATGTGGTGCAGTCTAAACACAAATTCTGGGCAATGCCAAATAAAGTTATCCAACAATGTTTTTTGCGAAAGCGTCTGTCTTGACAATCCAGAATGTATATACTGTATATGGCACATTTGCCAAGTCCTGCTCTAAAGAAAAAGAGATTTTTTACATTGGAAAGTCCCATTACATTTTGCTTTTTGGTACAACCTTCAAAAATGTTCAACATGCAATCCAATATGATTTCTTAGTAATGAAAGAATATTATATGAACAGACCTCCCAGCTGTCCTAGATCCTGCGGGATTGTCACAGGTTGGGAGATATGGTCCACTTCCTGCCCACAGCTTCTCAGCCAGGGCTCATATCCTGGTTTTCAGGGACTGCGCCAGCCTTGAACATGACACATCCCAGAAACAACCATGACCCACCTATTCCCTGCCCATGACCAGCCTCAAAACTGAAGCACAATAAATTAAATCCTTTTTCTATGGGGGGGGGGGGGGGGTTATTTTGTGAGAAATATCCCTTTACAGTACAATTGGCTATAGATATGCTGAAAGCAGTGAATCTCTGTCAAGGTAACAGGACACCTGTGTTTCATTGCACCAAAATGCATACCTATCAACATTTTCTGGACAGAGACAGGGAGGTGAGGGGGACTTGCAGAAGTTGCAGACAGTTGTTCTCCAGCGATATGAGAGCAGGGTTGCAGGGTGTACTGTGGGGGCTTGGGCATGGATTGGATTGGCAGTATTGGAAAATCTCCTGGGCAGAGACAGGCAAGTACCTGGTTAGTGAATTTGTGGGTGTTGGCCAGAGGGCGGTGCGGTAGAGGTGGGCGGTAGCAACAGGGCAGTGGCCTTGTCCCGTCTCATAGCACTTTATTATTATTATTATTATTATTATTATTATCATCATCTATTTGTAAAATTCCACAAGATTCCCCCAGTGCTAATCTCCTATAGTACTAACACATCATTGTAGATACTCTCACCTGAGGCAGAGCTTTAGAGGATCTGGCCATTAGTAAATTTACCCAAACCACCTAACCATCTTGCATCCTGTGGGATATTCACAGTTTTGTAGTATGGCCCACTTCCCTCTCACCTGAACATTCACCCACCCTGCCTATAACACATCCAGGCTATGGCACCACTGCCTGTGCATAACTCCTTACCTCCCATGGACTACCATGCCCTGCCCACAAAATACCACTGGGCATTTGTCTACCAGCTCTTAACCTCCCACATCGCAGAATACTTCCGGGAACATGTTTGGAGGTAGGTTTACAAGATTGCTTTTATTTAGGTCCAAAGTTTCTAATTTGTCTGTGTCTGATTTTACATAGGGAAATGCTATTCAGAGATATACAGCACATTTTTATTTGTCCTCTTATTGGCCATAGCAAATTACAGTAAAGTACAAGTATCCAAGAACTGTATCCTTGAAAAGCTCTAATTGAGATGAATTATGCAGATTTTGCTAATGAAAAAGCAGTATTTCCATATATATTTAAAGGGACATTCTAGACAAAATTAAACTTTTATGATTCGTATAGGGCATGTAATTTTAAACAAATTTGCAATTTACTATTATCAACAAATTTGCTTTGCTCTCTTGGTATTCTTATTTGAAAGCTAAACCAAGGTAGGCTCATATGCTAATTTCTAAGCCCTTGAAGGCTGCCTCTTATCTCAATGCATTTTAATGTTTTTCACAGCTAGAGGGTGTTAGTTCATATGTGCCACATAGATAACTTTGTGCTCATGTCTTTGGAGTTACTTATGAGAAAGCACTGATTGGGTAAAATGTGATTGGCTAAAATGCAAGTCTGTCGAAAGAACTGAAATAAGGGTTAATCACATAGGTAAAAAGTATATTAATATAACTGTGTTGGATATGCAAAACTGGGGAATGGGTAATAAAGGGATTATCTATGGCCTAGATTTGGAGTTCGGCGGTAAAAGGGCTGCTAACGCTCCGCGGGCTTTTTTCTGGCCGCACCATAAATTTAACTCTGGTATCGAGAGTTCAAACAAATGCTGCGTTAGGCTCCAAAAAAGGAGCGTAGAGCATTTTTACCGCAAATGCAACTCTCGATACCAGAGTTGCTTACGGACGCGGCCGGCCTCAAAAACGTGCTTGTGCACGATTCCCCCATAGGAAACAATGGGGCTGTTTGAGCTGAAAAAAAACCTAACACCTGCAAAAAAGCAGCGTTCAGCTCCTAACGCAGCCCCATTGTTTCCTATGGGGAAACACTTCCTACGTCTGCACCTAACACTCTAACATGTACCCCGAGTCTAAACACCCCTAACCTTACACTTATTAACCCCTAATCTGCCGCCCCCGCTATCGCTGACCCCTGCATATTTTTTTAAACCCCTAATCTGCCGCTCCGTAAACCGCCGCCACCTACGTTATCCCTATGTACCCCTAATCTGCTACCCCTAACACCGCCGACCCCTATATTATATTTATTAACCCCTAACCTGCCCCCCACAACGACGCCGACACCTGCCTACACTTATTAACCCCTAATCTGCCGAGCGGACCTGAGCGCTACTATAATAAAGTTATTAACCCCTAATCCGCCTCACTAACCCTATCATAAATAGTATTAACCCCTAATCTGCCCTCCCTAACATTGCCGACACCTAACTTCAATTATTAACCCCTAATCTTCCGATCGGAGCTCACCGCTATTCTAATAAATGGATTAACCCCTAAAGCTAAGTCTAACCCTAACACCCCCCTAAGTTAAATATAATATTTATCTAACGAAATAAATTAACTCTTATTAAATAACTTATTTCTATTTAAAGCTAAATACTTACCTGTAAAATAAACCCTAATATAGCTACAATATAAATTATAATTATATTATAGCTATTTTAGGATTAATATTTATTTTACAGGCAACTTTGTAATTATTTTAACCAGGTACAATAGCTATTAAATAGTTAAGAACTATTTAATAGTTACCTAGTTAAAATAATAACAAATTTACCTGTAAAATAAATCCTAACCTAAGTTATAATTAAACCTAACACTACCCTATCAATAAAATAATTAAATAAACTACCTACAATTACCTATAATTAACCTAACACTACACTATCAATAAATTAATTAAACACAATTCCTACAAATAAATACAATTAAATAAACTAGCTAAAGTACAAAAAATAAAAAAGAACTAAGTTACAGAAAATAAAAAAATATTTACAAACATAAGAAAAATATTACAACAATTTTAAACTAATTACACCTACTCTAAGCCCCCTAATAAAATAACAAAGCCCCCCAAAATAAAAAATTCCCTACCCTATTCTAAATTAAAAAAGTTACAAGCTCTTTTACCTTACCAGCCCTGAACAGGGCCCTTTGCGGGGCATGCCCCAAGAAGTTCAGCTCTTTTGCCTGTAAAAAAAAACATACAATACCCCCCCCCAACATTACAACCCACCACCCACATACCCCTAATCTAACCCAAACCCCCCTTAAATAAACCTAACACTAAGCCCCTGAAGATCTTCCTACCTTGTCTTCACCATCCAGGTATCACCGATCCGTCCTGGCTCCAAGATCTTCATCCAACCCAAGCGGGGGTTGGCGATCCATAATCCGGTCCAGAAGAGGCTCCAAAGTCTTCCTCCTATCCGGCAAGAAGAGGACATCCGGACCGGCAAACATCTTCTCCAAGCGGCATCTTCGATCTTCTTCCATCCGGAGCGAAGCGGCAGGATCCTGAAGACATCCAGCGCGGAACATCCATCCGGACCGACGACTGAACGACGAATGACTGTTCCTTTAAGGGACGTCATCCAAGATGGCGTCCCTCGAATTCCGATTGGCTGATAGGATTCTATCAGCCAATCGGAATTAAGGTAGGAATTTTCTGATTGGCTGATGGAATCAGCCAATCAGAATCTAGTTCAATCCGATTGGCCGATCCAATCAGCCAATCAGATTGAGCTCGCATTCTATTGGCTGATCGGAACAGCCAATAGAATGCGAGCTCAATCTGATTGGCTGATTGGATCAGCCAATCGGATTGAACTTGATTCTGATTGGCTGATTCCATCAGCCAATCAGAAAATTCCTACCTTAATTCCGATTGGCTGATAGAATCCTATCAGCCAATCGGAATTCGAGGGACGCCATCTTGGATGACGACCCTTAAAGGAACAGTCATTCGTCGTTCAGTCGTCGGTCCGGATGGATGTTCCGCGCTGGATGTCTTCAGGATCCTGCCGCTTCGCTCCGGATGGAAGAAGATCGAAGATGCCGCTTGGAGAAGATGTTTGCCGGTCCGGATGTCCTCTTCTTGCCGGATAGGAGGAAGACTTTGGAGCCTCTTCTGGACCGGATTATGGATCGCCAACCCCCGCTTGGGTTGGATGAAGATGTTGGAGCCAGGACGGATCGGTGAACCTGGTATGGTGAAGACAAGGTAGGAAGATCTTCAGGGGCTTAGTGTTAGGTTTCTTTAAGGGGGTTTGGGTTAGATTAGGGGTATGTGGGTGGTGGGTTGTAATGTTGGGGGGGGGGTATTGTATGTTTTTTTTTACAGGCAAAAGAGCTGAAATTCTTGGGGCATGCCCCGCAAAGGGCCCTGTTCAGGGCTGGTAAGGTAAAAGAGCTTGTAACTTTTTTAATTTAGAATAGGGTAGGGAATTTTTTATTTTGGGGGGCTTTGTTATTTTATTAGGGGGCTTAGAGTAGGTGTAATTAGTTTAAAATTGTTGTAATATTTTTCTTATGTTTGTAAATATTTTTTTATTTTCTGTAACTTAGTTCTTTTTTATTTTTTGTACTTTAGCTAGTTTATTTAATTGTATTTATTTGTAGGAATTGTGTTTAATTAATTTATTGATAGTGTAGTGTTAGGTTAATTGTAGGTAATTGTAGGTAGTTTATTTAATTATTTTATTGATAGGGTAGTGTTAGGTTTAATTATAACTTAGGTTAGGATTTATTTTACAGGTAAATTTGTTATTATTTTAACTAGGTAACTATTAAATAGTTCTTAACTATTTAATAGCTATTGTACCTGGTTAAAATAATTACAAAGTTGCCTGTAAAATAAATATTAATCCTAAAATAGCTATAATATAATTATAATTTATATTGTAGCTATATTAGGATGTATTTTACAGGTAAGTATTTAGCTTTAAATAGGAATCATTTATTTAATAAGAGTTAATTTATTTCGTTAGATTTAAATTATATTTAACTTAGGGGGGTGTTAGTGTTAGGGTTAGACTTAGCTTTAGGGGTTAATACATTTATTAGAATAGCGGTGAGCTCCGGTCGGCAGATTAGGGGTTAATAATTGAAGTTAGGTGTCGGCGATGTTAGGGAGGGCAGATTAGGGGTTAATACTATTTATGATAGGGTTAGTGAGGCGGATTAGGGGTTAATACATTTATTATAGTAGCGCTCAGGTCCGCTCGGCAGATTAGGGGTTAATAAGTGTAGGCAGGTGTCGGCGACGTTGAGGGGGGCAGATTAGGGGTTAATAAATATAATATAGGGGTCGGCGATGTTAGGGGCAGCAGATTAGGGGTACATAGGGATAACGTAGGTGGCGGCGATTTGCGGTCGGAAGATTAGGGGTTAATTATTTTAAGTAGCTGGCGGCGACGTTGTGGGGGCAAGTTAGGGGTTAATAAATGTAATACAGGGGTCGGCGGGGTTAGGGGCAGCAGATTAGGGGTACATAAATATAACGTAGGTGGCGGTCGGCAGATTAGGGGTTAAAAATTTTAATCGAGTGGCGGCGGTGTGGGGGGACCTCGGTTTAGGGGTACATAGGTAGTTTATGGGTGTTAGTGTACTTTAGGGTACAGTAGTTAAGAGCTTTATGAACCGGCGTTAGCCAGAAAGCTCTTAACTCCTGCTATTTTCAGGCGGCTGGAATCTTGTCGTTAGAGCTCTAACGCTCACTTCGGAAACGACTCTAAATACCGGCGTTAGAAAGATCCCATTGAAAAGATAGGCTACGCAAATGGCGTAGGGGGATCTGCGGTATGGAAAAGTCGCGGCTGAAAAGTGAGCGTTAGACCCTTTAATCACTGACTCCAAATACCAGCGGGCGGCCAAAACCAGCGTTAGGAGCCTCTAACGCTGGTTTTGACGGCTACCGCCGAACTCCAAATCTAGGCCTATGTTTTTAAACAGTAAAATTTTTGGCATTCACTGTCCCTTTAAAAATAAACATTGGGCTAGATCTCAGTCAAGCTGCACTTTATAATGGTAGGCTTTTTACATTGCATTAGTGTATTTCACTTGAGATAAAAAGCATGTTAGTTATGTAGTCTAAAGCCACATATCAACAGCACACAATTATTACCGACAGCTATTAAAGGGACAGTCTAGTATAAATTAAACTTTCATTATTCAGATAGGACTTTTAATTTTAATCAACTTTCCAATTTACTTTTATCATCAAATTTGCTTTTTTCTCTTGGTATTCTTAGTTTAAACTAAACATAGGTAGGCTCATATGCTAATTTATAAGCCTTTGAGGGCTGCCTCTTATCACATGCTTTTTAAATCTCTTTTCAACACAAAGAGACAGAAAGTACATGTGGGCCATATAGATAACACTGTGTTCAGGCACAGGGGGTTATTTAAGATTTAGCACAAAACAATGCTAAATTCAAGACAATAGATAATAAACAGTCACAGTCATGTGATTAGGGGCTGGAAGAAGGTTCCTAGATACAAGGTAATTACAGAGGTAAAAAGTATATTAATATAACTGTGTTGGTTATGCAAAACTGGGGAATGGGTAATAAAGGGATTATCTATCTTTTAAAACAATAACAGTTCTATGGTAGACTGTCCCTTTAATGTCTATGGAAGGTGCAAAACAATAATATATACAATATTTGGCCCCTCCTACCATAGCTTGCAAATCACACACTCATCCTCAGCCCTGGCATACTCCTCTGATAATTTGCCTATGCAGGTGATTCCACGCTGCTGAGCAAATTATGGGCTCACTTTCTTCACTACAAAGTCATATTGAACTACTATTCTGCTATTAACCTCTTTAAGCAGGATCACTTTTCTACTCTTATCACTAATATTGCTTCAAACTCCACTATCAATACCCTTCTCTTCTAAAACCACTTCTCTATCAGTTCAATATATTGCCAGCCACTTAAACATCAAATTAGATTCTCTGATGTTGCATGTCTCTCATTTCCCATCTAAGACCACCATTTGCTCACCTTTAATCTCAATATACAGGCTAAACCTACTTCTCCCCCTCGCCCTTGCACCTGCAGAAATCTGCACACTGTGGACCCTCCCCAACCCTACAACCTTACTCAAATACACCTCCCCAACACTTCCGCGATTTCCTGCCCTGACATTGCTACAACCCACTATAACAATACTCTCTCCTCTGCACTTGACACTCTCTCTCCTCGCCAACTTCGCAAAACCCCACGTCGTCAGCTCTAGCCATGGCACTCCCAGCAAACATGCCACCTACAAAAATGCTCCCGCACTGCTGAATGTGCCTGGAGAAAATCCTGCACTGAACCTAATTTCATGCACTATAAGTTCACTCTTTACTCTTACACCTCTGCCCTTCACTTAGCGAAGCAAACCTACTTCTCTTCTCTTATATCCACTCACTCCTCAAACCCTGAAAGGCTCTTCTCCATTTTCAACTTTCTTCTTTACCCACCTGCAACACCCACTTCATCTGCACTCAGTGCAGACCCGGCTGACTACTTTTTCAATAAAACACTTACCATCCGAAGTAAACATCCAAACACAAGCCTGCAATCTCACAACCTCGCTCGCAGTCACTCCCTCTACCACTCTCTGCACCCTCCTCCCAACCACTGAGAGTGAAGTGGGTTTCCTATTGTCTTCCTCAAACCTCACTACCTGCCCACTTGACCCTATTCCTTCACATCTAATACCTTCTCTGTCTCCTACCCTCACTCCAGCTCTTACTCACATATTCAACCTATCCCTTTCTACCAGCTCATTCCCTGCCTCCTTCAAACATGCAAAGGTCACCGCCATCCTCAAAAAACCCTCCTTTGGCCCTAACTCTTCTGCAAACTACCGCCCCATATCACTGCTCCCGCTAGCTTTTAAAATCCTTGAAAAACTAATTTTCGATCGCAAATCCACTTCCTCTCCTCCAACTCATTGCTCGACCCTTTGCAATCTGGCTTCCATCCCCAACACTCAACTGAGACTGCCCTCACCAAGGTTACTAACGATCTCCTTTCTGCTAAAAACAAAGGCTTCTGCTCTATACTCATTTTACTTGACCTCTCTGCTGCCTTTGAAACTGTTGACCATCCCCTTCTCATATGGACTCTCAGCTCTCTTGGGCTCTGTGACACTGCCCTCTCCTGGATTCACTCTTATATCTCTAACAGATCCTTCTCCATCTCTTTTGCTGGCGACTCATCCTCTCTATTGCCTCTGTCTGTTGGAGTACCTCAAGGCTCTGTCCTGGATCCTCTACTTTTCTCTATTTACACTTCTTCACTGGGTAAACTTATCAACAGTTATGGCTTCAACTATCACCTCTATGCTGATGAAACCCAGATCTACGTATCCACCCCCTTCTCTCAATTCTCACATCAGCGACTGCTTATCTGGCATTTCCTCCTGAATGGCCTATCACCACCTAAAAATAAACATGTCCAAGACTGAATTACTTCTTATCCCCCCCCCCCCCCCAAACTCTCCAGTTTCTAATTTTTATATCACTGTTGGCGGCACCACTATCTCCCCATCACCCTAAGTCTGCTGCCTTGGAGTCACACTTGACTCAAATCTGTCCTTCATTCCCCACATCCAATTGCTCTCTTCATGCTGCTGCAACCCCCTACACAATATCTCCAAAATTCATCCATTTCTAAATGCTGAAACTACCAAACAGCTAATCCACTCCCTGGTAATTTCCCAAGTTGACTACTGTAATAACCTACTAACTGGCCTCCCTCTCTCCCACCTCTCTCTCCTTCAATCCATCCTAAATGCATCTGCCAGGCTAATACACCTCTCTCGATGCTCTATTTATGCTGCACCTCTCTGTGAGTCCCTTCACTGGCTCCCCATTCACAGCAGAGTTAAATTCAAAATTCTCACCCTGACCAACAAATCCCTCACCAATGCTACCCCACCCTACCTGTCCTCACTCATCAACAAATATACTCCAGCCCGTCCCCTAAGATCCAACAATGACCTGCTCCTTGCGTCCTCTACCATCACCTCCTCTCATGCTAGACTACAGGACTTCTCTCGTGCGGCACCAACCCTCTGGAATGCACTTCCTTGAGCTGTCAGACTTTCCCCTAACCTCTCCTCCTTTAAACGTTCCCTAAAGACCTTTTTGTTTAGGGAAGTTTATCACCCAACTCAGTAACAAATGAATTTCACTTACCTAACAGTTGCCCTCATCCATCTCCTCACTAATATCATTCTTACCTTTGCACCCCCATCTCCTGTTTCCCATGCTCCTACCCATCTAGATTGTAAGTTCCCACAGGAACAGGGCCCTCAATTCCCCCTGTATTTGTCTGTAAAATGTTGTACTTTATTGTATTGTTTCTCCGTTGTACTTTTATCTTTGTACCCATTGCCAGCTCTGCGGAATCTGTTGGCACTTTATAAATAATGAATAATATTAATAATAATAATTCCATCAGAAAGGAAATTATCTCTTTACATACTAGCAATCTCCAGACCCCTCAACCTTTGCTACAGAGGTTGAAGTTTCTGCCCTTGTATTATCCTCCCACCTCTCTACTTTTCCCCTCAATCCCATCCTTTCACAACTATTGACTTCCCTCTCTCCTACTTTTACTCCAGTCCTCACACACATCTTGAATCTCTCTCTCATCTCTGGTAAATTTTCCACATCTCTTACTTCCCCTCCAACTAACGGCCTATATTCCTACTCCCCCTTGCCTCAAAACTTCTGGAAAGGCTATTATATACACATATATCACATTTACTCACATCAAAATCCATCCTTAATCCATTGCAATCTCAGTTTCACACCCAAAACGCCACATAGACTGCAATCATTAAAGGGATATGAAACCCAAAAATGTACAATTTACTTCTACCATTTCCAAATGTGCTTCATTCCCATGATATTCTGTATTGAAGAGATACCTAGGTAGGCATATGGAGCACTATATGGCAGGAAAATAGTGCTGCCACCTAATGTTCTTGCACATGGATACCATTCTTGCAGAACTGCTGCCATGTAGTGCTCCAGAAAGGGGCCAGCTCCTAAGCATATGTCATTTCTTTTCAACAGAAGATACTAAGAGAATGAAGATAAATTGATAATAGACGTAAATTAGAAAGTTGTTTAAATCGCTTGCATCATGAAAGAAAAGTTTTGATATCCCTTTAAGATTACTGATGTGCTTACAGCAAAATCTAAAGGCAATTTATCTCTGTTAATCCATCTTGATCTGTCTCCAGCCTTTGATACTGTTGACCACCCTCTGTTGCACTAAACCCTTGAATTCTTTGGCAACACAGACCTTTTGTTGTTTTCCTCCTACCTGTCTAACTGTGTCTTTAGTTTATCCTTCTCTAGTGCATCCTCTGTCCCTTTACCACTTCCTGTTGTGGTACCACAAGGTTTTAGGTCTCCTCTTCTCAATCTATACTTCATCCTTAGGTTTCTTAATAAAGCCCAACAGGTTTCAGTATCATTTGTATGCTGGTGACACTCAAATCTACCTCTCTGCTCCAGACTTATTGCCTTCTTTGCTAATTCTTCTCACTAAGTGCCTTTCTAATAATTCATCCTGGATGTCGTCTCATTACCTTAAGCTAAATCTCTTTAAAACTGAGCTCCTTATCCCCCCCCCCCCTATTCATAATCTTGACCCCCAAATGTTCTATTACTGTCAATAATAACATTGGTACTCTAACACCTCATTCCTGATGCCTTGGGGTCACACTTGACTTGATCTCCCATTCATTCCTCACATCCAGTATTTGACCAATTCCTGCTGGTTCCACCTAAGAAACATCCTCAAAATTCGACACTTCCTCACACAAGATACAACTAAGATTTTAATCCACTCTCTCATCATTTATATGGTCTCCCTAGCTGCCACCCGTCTCCTTCAATCCATAGTGAATACCATTACCAAGCATAAGGCTCTTCCTTACACATTGCTCCTCATCTGCTGCACCTCTCTGCTAATCTCTTCACTGACTTCCTCTTGCCTCCAGAATAAAACACAAAATCCTAACCTAAACATTTTCATTTCTTCTTACCTCCATTCCTCGACTCTTTTTTCATGTAAGCAATTACAGTACATAAAAACACAGCATGTAGCCTCAGGTTAACAATACCTGATGTAGTAGGTGTCCCAGGCATTGTGTCTCTTAAACTTGCCGGATTCAAGTTCATCCACTCAGATCCGTCTCAAACCGTTGATTAACCCGAAGTGACAACAGGTGTGTTGATTTATATACCTCCAAATATCGACCATTCCTAGTTGTAAGTCTAGACCGTTTTTTCTTTTCTCCTTTTGGATGGTACTTCTATTTTTTGTATTCTTATTAGGAGAGAGAGAGGAGTTCTCCTGTTCCAGAATTACCTCACAGCCTTGGGTTGCCGAGATCACGAGGACCACTGGTTATACTAGATGCAAGCAGAGTAAGCGAACACGTCACTTAGAGCCGGCCTTGATTGGCGGATAACATCACCCCGGAAGCTGCGACCATACATGCTGTGCAATTTCACAGGAAGAGTTAGCGTTCTCTGACTGGAGAGATATCGAGGTCGGAACTGACCGGAATGAAGGGGTAGGGTTAGTTACTTACCACGGTCCCCCGCCGGTCTCTGAAGAAGCTTCCTTGGAGTGGTGATTTGGGCAGAGTGTGAACTGTTCGCTCAAGATCTCTGTTCTTTGATCCTCTTAGTGACCGGTACTTATATGGAAACCCAGTACCTGCACTTGTGACTTTGGGATTTAACTAGTTGTAAGTCTACTAAGGAGCAGGTGTACTCCAGTACACGTATACTAGTCTGTGATAGGCTGATGTCTGTCACATAATACATGGCCGTAAAATGGGAGAAAAAATAAATTTGTCAGAAAAAATCTACTGCTTATTTGAAATTCAGAATAAGTGTTATTGTGTTGTCTTTTTATTATGCACTTGTTAGTTATATAACTCTACTGCATTGAATGGTCCTTTAACTGGACTCTGTTGTATCCCCTCTATAGCACTGCAAAATCTGACAGTGCTGGTGCTTAGGGGCTGATTTCTTACTGCAAGAATATTTCAATCTGGTTAATATTAATCGTTACTGTCAGTATGCTACTTTTCTTTACAACAGCACAAACCTGATATAAACTTTTTCACTACTTTACAGAAAATTAAAATATATTTTTAAAGCTAATAAAAAAAATATTTTGCAGTCAATGTTATGACTGTGTGTTCAGCAGCCATATTTGTTATTATGCACAGTATGCAGCTGCCTATGAGTACCTTTATACTTAGGAAAGCTTATTATGTAACTACAAAAATATATTTTTTTAATTAATTTATTTAATCTGTGTAATATTTTCCAGTGTATTTCAATGGGGCTGAGTAAGTGTAGTTATGATAACACTCCCAGCCATAATTGCTTTTAATAACAGCAGTTCCTTACAGCACTCTTTTGAGTGCCGCTGTTGTTAACACCTGCAAATGTGACGAGCTGTCATTGCTAATATGCAGCTCAACAGAGATACATTGAGTAACTGTGACTCAGTTTAAAAAAAATAGGAGCCGTTATATTTTATTTTAGCAAAGACTTCCTTTTTGTGAAATCTACCCTATTGAATGGTAAGTTCATTTACAAGAATCCTCCCTGTAGCAACCATTCTTGCAGTAATAATCATGGTATACATAATTGAGAAATATGAGGACTATAATACTTTAAACGAGATGTGCATTTTGAGGGGGAACAAAAGTGTCCAATATCCGCACCTGCTTTCCTACGCTTCTGTGATAGATTGTCCAACTTTTGTTTTTATGAAACTGTATCAAAATTCTTAGGTATCTGTAATAACTACAGAAAAGATCTGTTCTGGCTTGTGTCTTCACAGTAAATACTGGAGTTTAAAGGTACAATCAAGTTAAAATTAAACTTTCATGATTCAGATAGTGCACATCATTTTAAACAATGTCACTTCACAACTCAAATTCACTTCCATTATCTAAATGTGCACAATCTTTTTATATGCACATATTCCTACTGAGCATGTGCAAGATTCACTGGATATACATATATATATTTTGTGATTGGCTAATAGCTGTAACATGATGCAATAGGAAGAAAAATGTAACTAACTATCGGCTAGATTATGAGTTCTGCGGTATGAGTGAAAAAGCTGCGTTAAGGCACTTTTTAACTACCGCTGGTATTACGAGTCTTGCAGGTTTAGCTGCACCGCACACTTTTGTGGCCGTAACGCAACGTAACTACCGCAGCTTTCAAAAAGTCCTTTTTCAATGGGACTTCCTTTGCGCTGGTATTACGAGTCTGCCTGGGAGGCCAAAAAGTGAGCAGTACAGCCTATACCGTCAAGATCCATACCGTAAACTGAAAGTCAGTAGTTATGTGTTTTACGCTACAAAGCCGTAACATAAAACTCATAACTAAAGTGCTAAAAAGTACACTAACACCCATAAACTACCTATTAACCCCTAAACCAAGGCCCTCCCACATCGCAAACACTAAAATAAAATGATTAACCCCTAATCTGCCGCTCCGGACATCGCTGCCACTAGAATAACCATATTAACCCCTAAACCGCTGCACTCCTGCATCGTAAACACTAGTTAAATATTATTAACCCCTAATCTGCTGTCCCTAACATCGCCGCAACCTACATTACTGTTATTAACCCCTAATCTGTGGCACCCAAAAATCGCTGCCACTATACAAAAGTTATTAACCCCTAAACCTAGCCCTAAGTCTAACCCTAACCCTAACACCCACTAACTTTAATATAATTAAAATAAATCTAAACAAAACCTACTATTATTAACTAAATAATTCCTATTTAAAATACTTACCTGTAAAATAAACCCTAAGCTAGCTACAATATAACTAATAGTTACATTGTAGCTATCTTAGGTTTTATTTTTATTTCACAGGCAAGTTTGTATTTATTTTAACTAGGTAGAATAGTTACTAAATAGTTATTAACTATTTAATAGCTACCTAGCTAAAATAAATACAATTTTACCTGTAAAATAAAACCTAACCTGTCTTACACTAACCCCTAACCTTACACTACAATTAAATTAATTACATTAATTAAATACAATTAACTAAATTACAAAAAACAAACAAACACTAAATTACCCAAAATTAAAAAGAAATTATTAAATATTTAAACTAATTACACCTAATCTAATAGCCCTATCAAAATAAAAAAGCCCCCCCCCCCCCCAAAAAAAAAAAGCTAGCCTACAATAAACTACCAATGGCCCTTAAAAGGGCCTTTTGCGGGGCATTTCCCCAAAGAAATCAGCTCTTTTACCTGTAAAAAAAATACAAACAACCCCCCAACAGTAAAACCCACCACCCACACAACCAAACCCCCAAATAAAAATCTATCTAAAAAACCTAAGCTCCCCATTGCCCTGAAAAGGGCATTTGTATGGCCATTGCCCTTAAAAGGGCATTTAGCTCTATTTCTGCCCAAACCCTATAAAACCCACCCAATAAACCCTTAATAAAACCTAACACTAACCCCCAAAGATCCACTTGCAGTTTTTGAAGACCCGACATCCATCCTCAACGAAACAGCAGAAGTCTTCATCCAAGCGGCAAGAAGTCCTCAACGAAGCCGGGAGAAGTCTTCATCTAAGCGGGCCGAAGTCTTCATCCAAGCCAGCAGAAGTCTTCATCCAGACGGCATCTTCTATCTTCATCCATCCGGCGCGGAGCGGCTCCATCTTCAAGACATCCGGCGCGGAGCATCCTCTTCTTACGATGGCAACTGAAGAATGAAGGTTCCTTTAAGGGATGTCATCCAAGATGGCGTCCCTTGAATTCCAATTAGCTGATAGAATTCTATCAGCCAATTGGAATTAAAGGTGAAAAAATCCTATTGGCTGATGCAATCAGCTAATAGGATTGAGCTTCAATCCTATTGGCTGATCAAATCAGCCAATAGGATTGAGCTCACATTCTATTGGCTGATTGGAACAGCCGATAGAATGTGAGCTCAATCCTATTGGCTGATTGGATCAGCCAATAGGATTGAAGCTCAATCCTATTGGCTGATTGCATCAGTCAATAGGATTTTTCACCTTTAATTCCAATTGGCTGATAGAATTCTATCAGCCAATCAGAATTCAAGGGACGCCATCTTGGATGACATCCCTTAAAGGAACCTTCATTCTTCAGTCGCTGTCGTAAGAAGAGGATGCTCCATGCCGGATGGCTTGAAGATGGAGCCGCTCTGCGCCGGATGGATGAAGATAGAAGATGCTGTCTGGATGAAGACTTCGGCCCGCTTGGATGAAGACTTCTCCCGGCTTCGTTGAGGACTTCTTGCCACTTGGATGAAGACTTCTGCCGCTTTATTGAGGATGGATGTCGTGTCTTCAAAAACTGTAAGTGGATCTTCGGGGGTTAGTGTTAGGTTTTATTAAGAGTTTATTGGGTGGGTTTTAGTTTTAGATTAGGGTTTGGGTGGAAAAAGAGCTAAATGCCCTTTTAAGGGCAATGCCCATACAAATGCCCTTTTCAGGTCAATGGGGAGCTTAGGTTTTTTTAGATAGGTTTTTATTTGGGGGGTTGGTTGTGTGGGTGGTGGGTTTTACTGTTGGGGGGTTGCTTGTATTTTATTTTACAGGTAAAAGAGCTGATTTCTTTGGGGCAATGCCCCACAAAAGGCACTTTTAAGGGCTATTGTTAGTTTATTGTAGTCTAGGGGTTTTTTATTTTGGGGTGGCTTTTTTATTTTGATAGGGCTATTAGATTAGGTGTAATTAGTTTAAATATTTGATAATTTCTTTTTATTTTGTGTAATTTAGTGTTTGTTTTTTGTAATTTAGTTAATTGTATTTAATTAATGTAATTTATTTAATTGTAGTGTAAGGGTTAGGTGTTAGTGTAAGACAGGTTAGGTTTTATTTTACAGGTAAATTTGTATTTATTTTAGCTAGGTAGCTAGTAAATAGTTAATAACTATTTACAAACTATTCTACCTAGTTAAAATAAATACAAACCTGTGAAATAAAACTAAAACCTAAGATAGCTGCAATGTAACTATTAGTTATATTGTAGCTACCTTAGGTTTTTTTTTATAGGTAAGTATTTAGTTTTAAATAAGAATTATTTAGTTAATGATAGTAGGTTTTATTTAGATTTATTTTAATTACATTAAAGTTAGTGGGTGTTAGGATTAGGGTTAGACTTAGACTTAGGTTTAGGGGTTAATAACTTTATTATAGTGGCGGCGACGTTGGGGGCGGCAGATTAGGGGTAAATAAGTGTAGGTAGGTGGCGGCAACATTGGGGGCAGCAGATTAGGGGTTAATTAGTGTAGGTAGGTGGCGGGGACATTGGGGGCGGCAGATTAGGGGTTAATAACTGTATGTAGGTGGCGGCGGTGTCGGGGGCGGCAGATTAGGGGTTATTAAGAATAATGTAGGTTGCGGCGGTGTCGGGGCAGCAGATTAGGGGTTAATAAGTATAATGTAGGTTGTGGCGATGTCGGGGGTGGCAGATTAGGGGTTAATAATATAATGTAGGTTGTGGCGATGTCAGGGGTGGCAGGTTAGGGGTTAATAAGTATAATGTAGGTTGTGATGATGTCGGGGCGGCAGATTAGCGGTTAATAAGTGTAATGTAGGTGTTGGTGATGTCAGGGCCGGCAGATTAGGGGTGTTTAGACTCTGGGTTTATGTTAAGGTGTTAGGTGTAAACATAAATTTTCTTTCCCAATAGGAATCAATGGGGCTGTGTTATGGAGCTTTACGCTCCTTTATTGCAGGTGTTAGGCTTTTTTTTAGCCGGCTCTCCCCATTGATGTCTATGGGGAAATTGTGCGCGAGCACGTAAAACCAGCTCAAAGCAGCGCTGGTATTGGAGTGCGGAATGGAGCTCAATTTTGCTTTACGCTGCAATATTGCCTGCTAATGCCGGGTTTTTGTAAACCTGTAATAGCAGCGCTATAGGGAGGTGAGCGGTGACAATAACTTGCAAGTTAGTACCGAGCAGCTCTTACCGCAAAACTCGTAATCTAGCCGATTGATATTGGTCAGATATAAATCTACTACTTATTTGAAATTCAAACTAAGTGCTTTTGGATTGCTTTTTTTTAGATTGTGTTTTTATTGATTATGTTATTAGGCTAGGGCTAATAAACAGTGCTCAGGGAATGCACGCTTACAAACACCCATCAAAATAAAATGTAAAATCCTCTGTAACTGATATCCTTATATGGGCCCGATTTTTCAATGTCCGCCATACGCTGTCAGCATTTAACATTGCACAAGCAGTTTTGGTGAACTGCTTATGCAATGCCACCCCCTGCAGATTCGCGGCCAATCGGCTGCTAGCAGGGGGTGTCAATCAACCTGAACATATGAGATCAGGTGGATTGATGTCTGCAGCCTCAGAGGTGGCAGACATGTTAAGAAGCAGCGGTCTTAAGACCGCTGCTTCTTAACTCCTGTTTACGGCGAGCCTGAAGGCTCGCGCGGAAACAGCTGTATTCAGGGCGATTTGGGCTGTGATAAATCGGCCCCTCTATGTTTAATTCTATATAATCAAATAGTTGTTTCAAATGCATCTTTAGTATGGTTGAATTTTCAAGAGACAGTAAACACCTTGAGATTTTTTATATAAAATCTTTAGTTATGTGCAATGAAAAAACTTTGCAATATACTTTCATTATTTATTTTCCTGCCTTTACGTGTAATTTAGCTCTGTAAATTGAGCAATTTCTAATTCTAAGAACTTGAAATGCACCCTGCACACTTCTCAAGGCTAACTGTGCTACAAATCTATCACTTATTGGCTTTATTAGAAAACAACTGCAAAACAGAGTACTTTATACTAACTTTATGAGAGTTACTAGCCTTGGTGTCTGTGGACTAAAGCCCTGATTAGCTCCTTCAAATAAGGAAAATGGTTGGTTAGGGAGTCTGGCTAAGAAAAATAGTTGTAATTCATTAGTTTTAAAATCATTAAAGGGACATAATACTCATAAGCAAAATCACTTGAAAGTGATGCAGCATAACTGTAAAAAGCTAAGCAGAAAATATCACCTGAACATCTCTATGTAAATGGAAGATATTGTACCTCAAAATGTATTCACCAGAGTAAGTGCTGTGTAAACAGTTATACTTCAGCTGCTGTCCAGCTGCAAGTTGGGAAAAAAAAAACAATAGTCAATTAGCCTCAGTAATGCTTTGCCTTTGCTGTGATCTCATGAGATTTCACTGAAATCTCATGAGATTTCATAGAACTTACTTAAAGGGACATCAAACCCAAAAATGTTCTTCTTTGATTCAGATAGAGAACACAATTTTAAACAACTTTCTAAGTTACTTCTATTATCTAATTTGTTTCATTCTCTTGGTATCATTTGTTGAAGAAGCAGCAATGCACTACTGGTTTCTAGCTGAACACATGGGTGAGTCTATAACAATCGTTATATATCTGCAGCAACCAATCCGCAGCTAGAACCTAGGTTCTTTGATGCTCCTGAGCTTACCTAGATAAACCTTTCAGCAAAGGATAACAAGAGAAGGAAGCAAATTAAATAATAGCTGTAAATTGGAAAGTTGTTAAAAATTGTATTCTCTATCTAAATCATGAAAGAAAACATTTGGGTTTCATGTCTTTTTAAACGGAATAGGAAAATAACATTAAAGAATGGGGTGTTGTCTCATGAACTTAAACTTAAACAGATTAACTGCCTACCCACTGATCATACTTCTCACAGGTATGATCCAAAATGAAAAATTCAGTAAAGTGAGGGTGCGGGTGTTGCCTCTGGGCTATCTGTTTAAATAGTGACCTTATTGAAGTGGATCTGTTATTGTAACATACAAATAACACTGAGAGCTATAGTTGTCATACAAGCATGTCACTGATAAGTAACCATTCACAACATCTTGGGTTTATAAAAAAACAATAAGATATTTTAATAGCACAATTTATAAAACCATTTTTTAAAACAGTTTCAAAACAATATTACTGACACCGGTGTCACATTTTAACACTTTGTTAGCATAGTACGTAACTAAAAAAGACAAATTTGTAATATATTTCAAAGTAATTCTTCTATCCTAAATGTCTGTTTCTGAGCATAAACCAGGAGCAGTTTTTGTAATTAATTAAGTGCACTTTTGTTCCTCTGTAGCTTAATACTTAATTTTAAAAGGACTTGTTTCTCATATGAAGACAGTTTATGTAAATAGCAAATCTTTAAGTGTGAGGCTTGTCGGTGTATAGTTAAGTCCTGCAACAATTTCAGGAGTTGCTGTTACAGTATTTAGACCACAGAAAGTTGTTGTATCTATGCAGCACCTGTTTGTAAATGTTGCACCTTTCAAGTCGAAAGAAATATAGGCCTAGATTTGGAGTTCGGCGGTAGCCGTCAAAACCAGCGTTAGAGGCTCCTAACGCTGGTTTTGGCCGCCCGCTGGTATTTGGAGTCAGTGATTAAAGGGTCTAACGCTCACTTTTCAGCCGCGACTTTTCCATACCGCAGATCCCCCTACGCCATTTGCGTAGCCTATATTTTCAATGGGATCTTTCTAACGCTGGTATTTAGAGTCGTTTCTGAAGTGAGCGTTAGAGCTCTAACGACAAGATTCCAGCCGCCTGAAAATAGCAGGAGTTAAGAGCTTTCTGGCTAACGCCGGTTTATAAAGCTCTTAACTACTGTACCCTAAAGTACACTAACACCCATAAACTACCTATGTACCCCTAAACCGAGGTCCCCCCACACCGCCGCCACTCGATTAAAATTTTTAACCCCTAATCTGCCGACCGCCACCTACGTTATACTTATGTACCCCTAATCTGCTGCCCCTAACCCCACCGACCCCTGTATTACATTTATTAACCCCTAACTTGCCCCCCACAACGTCGCCGCCAGCTACTTAAAATAATTAACCCCTAATCTTCCGACCGCAAATCGCCGCCACCTACGTTATCCCTATGTACCCCTAATCTGCTGCCCTAACATCGCCGACCCCTATATTATATTTATTAACCCCTAATCTGCCCCCCTCAACGTCGCCGACACCTGCCTACACTTATTAACCCCTAATCTGCCGAGCGGACCTGAGCGCTACTATAATAAATGTATTAACCCCTAATCCGCCTCACTAACCCTATCATAAATAGTATTAACCCCTAATCTGCCCTCCCTAACATCGCCGACACCTAACTTCAATTATTAACCCCTAATCTGCCGACCGGAGCTCACCGCTATTCTAATAAATGTATTAACCCCTAAAGCTAAGTCTAACCCTAACACTAACACCCCCCTAAGTTAAATATAATTTTTATCTAACGAAATAAATTAACTCTTATTAAATAAATTATTCCTATTTAAAGCTAAATACTTACCTGTAAAATAAATCATAATATAGCTACAATATAAATTATAATTATATTATAGCTATTTTAGGATTAATATTTATTTTACAGGCAACTTTGTTATTATTTTAACCAGGTAAAATAGCTATTAAATAGTTAAGAACTATTTAATAGTTACCTAGTTAAAATAATAACAAATTTACCTGTAAAATAAATCCTAACCTAAGATATAATTAAACCTAACACTACCCTATCAATAAAATAATTAAATAAACTACCTACAATTACCTACAATTAACCTAACACTACACTATCAATAAATTAATTAAACACAATTCCTACAAATAAATACAATTAAATAAACTAGCTAAAGTACAAAAAATAAAAAAGAACTAAGTTACAGAAAATAAAAAAATATTTACAAACATAAGAAAAATATTACAACAATTTTAAACTAATTACACCTACTCTAAGCCCCCTAATAAAATAACAAAGCCCCCCAAAATAAAAAATTCCCTACCCTATTCTAAATTAAAAAAGTTACAAGCTCTTTTACCTTACCAGCCCTGAACAGGGCCCTTTGCGGGGCATGCCCCAAGAAGTTCAGCTCTTTTGCCTGTAAAAAAAAACATACAAACCCCCCCCCCCCCCAACATTACAACCCACCACCCACATACCCCTAATCTAACCCAAACCCCCCTTAAATAAACCTAACACTAAGCCCCTGAAGATCTTCCTACCTTGTCTTCACCATCCAGGTATCACCGATCCGTCCTGGCTCCAAGATCTTCATCCAACCCAAGCGGGGGTTGGCGATCCATAATCCGGTCCAGAAGAGGCTCCAAAGTCTTCCTCCTATCCGGCAAGAAGAGGACATCCGGACCGGCAACTCCAAGCGGCATCTTCGATCTTCTTCCATCCGGAGCGAAGCGGCAGGATCCTGAAGACCTCCAGCGCGGAACATCCATCCGGACCGACGACTGAACGACGAATGACTGTTCCTTTAAGGGACGTCATCCAAGATGGCGTCCCTCGAATTCCGATTGCCTGATAGGATTCTATCAGCCAATCGGAATTAAGGTAGGAATTTTCTGATTGGCTGATGGAATCAGCCAATCAGAATCTAGTTCAATCCGATTGGCCGATCCAATTAGCCAATCAGATTGAGCTCGCATTCTATTGGCTGATCGGAACAGCCAATAGAATGCGAGCTCAATCTGATTGGCTGATTGGATCAGCCAATCGGATTGAACTTGATTCTGATTGGATGATTCCATCAGCCAATCAGAAAATTCCTACCTTAATTCCGATTGGCTGATAGAATCCTATCAGCCAATCGGAATTCGAGGGACGCCATCTTGGATGACGTCCCTTAAAGGAACAGTCATTCGTCGTTCAGTCGTCGGTCCGGATGGATGTTCCGCGCTGGAGGTCTTCAGGATCCTGCCGCTTCGCTCCGGATGGAAGAAGATCGAAGATGCCGCTTGGAGAAGATGTTTGCCGGTCCGGATGTCCTCTTCTTGCCGGATAGGAGGAAGACTTTGGAGCCTCTTCTGGACCGGATTATGGATCGCCAACCCCCGCGTGGGTTGGATGAAGATCTTGGAGCCAGGACGGATCGGTGATACCTGGATGGTGAAGACAAGGTAGGAAGATCTTCAGGGGCTTAGTGTTAGGTTTATTTAAGGGGGGTTTGGGTTAGATTAGGGGTATGTGGGTGGTGGGTTGTAATGTTGGGGGGGGGTATTGTATTTATTCTTTTACAGGCAAAAGAGCTGAACTTCTTGGGGCATGCCCCGCAAAGGGCCCTGTTCAGGGCTGGTAAGGTAAAAGAGCTTGTAACTTTTTTAATTTAGAATAGGGTAGGGAATTTTTTATTTTGGGGGGCTTTGTTATTTTATTAGGGGGCTTAGAGTAGGTGTAATTAGTTTAAAATTGTTGTAATATTTTTCTTATGTTTGTAAATATTTTTTTATTTTCTGTAACTTAGTTCTTTTTTATTTTTTGTACTTTAGCTAGTTTATTTAATTGTATTTATTTGTAGGAATTGTGTTTAATTAATTTATTGATAGGGTAGTGTTAGGTTTAATTATATCTTAGGTTAGGATTTATTTTACAGGTAAATTTGTTATTATTTTAACTAGGTAACTATTAAATAGTTCTTAACTATTTAATAGCTATTTTACCTGGTTAAAATAATAACAAAGTTGCCTGTAAAATAAATATTAATCCTAAAATAGCTATAAAATAATTATAATTTATATTGTAGCTATATTATGATTTATTTTACAGGTAAGTATTTAGCTTTAAATAGGAATAATTTATTTAATAAGAGTTAATTTATTTCGTTAGATAAAAATTATATTTAACTTAGGGGGGTGTTAGTGTTAGGGTTAGACTTAGCTTTAGGGGTTAATACATTTATTAGAATAGCGGTGAGCTCCGGTCGGCAGATTAGGGGTTAATAATTGAAGTTAGGTGTTGGCGATGTTAGGGAGGGCAGATTAGGGGTTAATACTATTTATGATAGGGTTAGTGAGGCGGATTAGGGGTTAATAACTTTATTATAGTAGCGCTCAGGTCCGCTCGGCCGATTAGGGGTTAATAAGTGTAGGCAGGTGTCGGCGACGTTGTGGGGGGCAGATTAGGGGTTAATAAATATAA
Organism: Bombina bombina; assembly: GCF_027579735.1. Lineage (NCBI taxonomy): Eukaryota > Metazoa > Chordata > Amphibia > Anura > Bombinatoridae > Bombina > Bombina bombina. Next base: position 129,841,538 of record NC_069499.1, read on the forward strand.
TCTAGGGGTCGGCGATGTTAGGGCAGCAGATTAGGGGTACATAGGGATAACGTAGGTGGCGGCGGTTTATGGAGCGGCAGATTAGGGGTTTAAAAAAATATGCAGGGGTCAGCGATAGCGGGGGCGGCAGATTAGGGGTTAATAAGTGTAAGGTTAGGGGTGTTTAGACTCGGGGTACATGTTAGAGTGTTAAGTGCAGACGTAGGAAGGGTTACCGCATAGCAAACAATGGGGCTGCGTTAGGAGCTGAACGCTGCTTTTTTGCAGGTGTTAGGTTTTTTTTCAGCTCAAACAGCCCCATTGTTTCCTATGGGGGAATCGTGCACAAGCACGTTTTTGAGGCCGGCTGCGTCCGTAAGCAACTCTGGTATCGAGAGTTGCATTTGCGGTAAAAATGCTCTACGCTCCTTTTTTGGAGCCTAACGCAGCATTTGTTTGAACTCTCGATACCAGAGTTAATTTTATGGTGCGGCCAGAAAAAAGCCTGCGGAGCGTTAACAGCCCTTTTACCGCCGAACTCCAAATCTAGGCCATAGGTTCTTCAGTGATTGTGTAGTACTCACTATTTCTTCGGCGTCCTCCGCGAGTCTGCACATTCCTGTGCTTAGATGATGCGTGTTGGTAGTGACCAATCCTTGACGGTTTCTTTCTTTCGACTTGAAAGGTGCAAAGCTGAGCACTTGCTCAGAGATCCTAAGGTGTTTGTACCATCTGGTAATGACTCAATTTGTTAATTGCTGACATGATACAAGCCCCACTGATGATCTGCGCAGTTGCATTGTTTAAAATGTGGGTGCAGTGACAATATCTAGCTATGCTTAACATGCACGTACAGAGAAAAATGTTAACACTAAAACAGTGATAATTTTTTCTAGAAGCATTTTTGCCAATACATGTATATTGCAAATATGTTTCTATTCAAAGATGTAATAAATCTATGTACATTTAAATTTTGACTGGAATGTCCCTTTAAGTGCAAACTTATGACTACAGTACCCCTTTGTGATCTCTTATGCTCATTTGCTCCTCAAACCACAAAGCATACTGGGAATGTTAATGACAAACAGACATAGGACACCATTACAGAAGTCTCTCCCTTCTCTTTCCTTTATTTTGTTATTATTTTTTTTTTATTTAATAATGAGGTAATCTGTTCTCAGTCATTTGGGTTACCAAACCTCAGTACTACATCGGATATGATAATCAGCCAAGTTTCTAACAATATTAGGTGCCCACAGACAAATGAACGTAGCCTAAAGAAGAAAAGAAATGAAATGGAGATTACTTGATTTAGTTTGCCATGCAAGGTAAGGTGTAGGTGCTCAATTCTAGTAATTCTTAGATCTAATCACACTATGATTAAGGTATTTTATCATAAAAGAGCAAGTGGACTGGTCAAGCTATCCCCAATCAACAAATTGTTACATTATGGATTGTTGATACAGGGGGAAAAGAGTATGGCAACTTAAGATGGAGATATTTGACCCAATTTCAATGTATTCAAATTCCTGTATGGAAATATTGTATAGCAACTCAGGCAATTATTTTGTTTGTCTTTAAAGCTATTCAAATCTGTTAGAAGAGTCACAGTTTAAATTAATAAAACTGCTCACATTGCTAAAAGATTAACCTGATTTATTAAAATGTTGCTATTATTATTATTATTAATAATAATAATAATAATAATAATAATAATATAATAATAATTTAAAAATACAATAAAATAGCAAAGCATAAAAAAAGGTAAAATAATGTGCAATACATCTTACCAAATAGCAATATAAGCAAAATAATCATCCCTTTTAGTGGATAAGTTAAACGTTAGAGGGACGTTAAACAGTAAATGCATGCTAGACATAGCAATGTATTCAAAGCAAAGGGTAGCCTCAGAATAATATGTAGATCTATTTTTTTCCAATTATATAAGCATATCGGTTTAATTTGAGTAATGGGCACATCCATAATTCAACTAGTTTTCTATTTATTTTTAGTGCTATGTGGAAACATTTTTAGATAATCCTACAGTGGATATAAAAAGTCTACACACCCTTATTAAATTGCAGGTTTTTCAAATGTAAAGACAGAAATAACAACAATATAAATGTCAGACTTTTTCCATCTGTAAAGTGATCTTCCAACAAAAAAAAGAGAAAAAAATAAACAAAGCAAAAAACAAGGAATTAACTATTAGGAATATATATATAAAAAATAAAATACAACACTGATCACATGTGGATTCATGATCACATAAGGCTGCACACCCTTTCATGATAAGGTTTCTAGCTGTGCTCACAGCTAGGGATGGGCGAATGTGTAAATTTCCGAATTCGAATGTTAGAACAAATGTTATTACCGAAATTCAAATTACAAATCCGAATGTTGATACAAACGAATATTCTTAAAAATTCTATAATCGAATGTTATTTACAGTTTTCAAATGTCACTTTCGAATTTGAATGTTTATAATTAGATCGAATGTCCACATTCGAAAATTCGAATTTAACATTCTATTTAACAAATACTATTCAGAAGTTCAATAGTTCATGTGGTAGGGAATCTAGCAAATTTATAAGTAATAGATACAAATATATCAATTCGAATGTTTCTATTTCGATCGAACATTGCATAATTCGAATATTACATTTAAATAAAGCATTATAGAAATACTATTACAAATATCTAAATTAGAATTTTTCAAATCAGAATATGGCATAATTCGAATATTACATTTAAAGAAAGCATTAGAAATACTATTACAAATATATAAATTAGAATTTTTCGAAATTAATAATCATAAAATTCAAAACCGAACATTCGAAAATCGAATGTTAGAATCTTATGTAAACATTCGAAATTTGATTTGAAAGAACAAATGTGTTAAAATTAGTTTCATCCCTACTCACAGCCAATCACATTCTAAACCATGCCTTTAGGTAAATAGCGTACACCTGCCATCAATGAAAGTTATTTTGATTAAATACGTATTCTTTATTACTTATTGTTATATATCAAACAAGCATCTTGCAACAGGTTCCACATATATAAGCTCACAGCTTTCTTCTTGTCCAGTTAGCTGTTTTTTTGCTTGAAAGTTTAGAAGTGCACATATTATATTTATTCAGTTAGCTATTTGAAACTGCACAAGCACAAATCAGCGTGTGCAAGTAGGAAAAAGTATTCACGAGTGGATTGTGACCAATATTTACACACATTAGGTGGGTGGAGCTTGGCGGTCATTTTCAGGACACCTAACAAACAATGAATATTTAAATGTTTCATGTACTTCTTACACGCTTATAGATGTGGGACCAGTTGCAGGATGCCTCTCTGGCATATATACTATAATCGTGTTTGTAACGCGTTTGTCGCCAGTTACGCACGCATCCTCAAAGTAATGTTGGCTGCGTGAGGCAAACTAACTGCCCGAACAAAGTATAAAAAATAGAACTAACCACCCACACAACGTATTAAGAAAAAAAAAACATAACCACCCGTACTAAGTATTAACAAAAAACTAACCCTTACACCGCCAAACCCTCACAATGCCAACTAAATAAATTACAATATTAATCCCTAAATCGCCAAACCCTACAACGCCAACTAACTAATTATACTATTAACCCCTAAACTGACAAACCCCCACATCGCAATAAACCTATTAACCCCTAAACCGCCAACCCCCCACATTGCAAAAAACCTAATTAACCTATTAACTCCTAAACCACCAACCCCCACAATGCAAATAACTAATTTAATTACTAACCTAACACACCCTAAATTAACCCGAATTACTACTAAATTACATTTAAAATATAAAAATCCTAGCATTAAATATAGAAAAATTAATCTAACATTACAAAAAATAAAAAGTCTAACATTGCAGAAAAAAATAAACAAAATTATCACAAAAAAAATAAATTAAACCTAATCCCTATGAAAAAAAAAAGCCCCTTAAAATAAAAACACCCCCTAATCTAAACTAAACTACCCATAGTCCTTAAAAGGGCCTTTTGTAGGGCATTGCCCTAAGTTTAACAGCTCTTTTACGTTTAAAAAATACTAAGTCCCCCCTAACAGTAAAAAAAAATAAATAACACAAACAAAACTAAACTACCCATTGCCCCTAAAGGGGCATTTGTATGGGCATTGCCATTAAAAGGGAAATCAGCTCTTTTACAGCCCATTAAATCCCTAATCTTAAAAAAAAAAAATCCTAAAACTAAGCCCCAAATAGGTACTAACCATTCCTGAAGTCCGGCGGAGATCTTCTTCCAAGCGGTTCCATCATCTTCTATCTTTATCTGGAGCGAAGGCAGAGCGGAGGTGCGGAGCTGGCTTTTCCAATGCATGGATCCTCAATGCCAGTCCTTAGCGGCGGTTCTCATCGGCGGTTCTCATCGGCGGTCCTCAGCGGCGGTTTTCAGCAGTGGCAGTCCTCAGCGGCGTGGAGTATCCTCTTAATGCTATCGTCCGTTGCACACTGAAGATTGAATGCAAGGTACCCCATATTTATTGGGGTACCTTGCATTCCTATTGGCTGAAATTGTGAAATTAGCCAATAGGACGAGAGCTATTGAAATCATATTGGCTGATTTGTACAACCAATAGGATTTCAGTAGCTCTAATCCTATTGACTGATTTCAAAATGTCAGCCAATAGGAATGCAAGGTACCCCAAATTGATTGCGGTACCTTGCATTCAATTTTTAGTGTACGCCGGAGATTGGATGAAGAGGAGCCTCCACGCCACAGAGGATCGCCGCCGCTGAGGACCACTGATGAGAACCATTGCTCCGGATCCATGCATCAGGGAAGACCGCTCCACGCTGCCTTCGCACAGGATGAAGATAGAAGATGACGGAGCAGCCTGGAAGAAGACCTTCTCCGCCGGACTCCAGGAATGGTGAGTACCTATTTGGGGCTTAGTTTTAGGATTTTTAAATTTTTCTTTAAATTTTTTTTTTAAGATTAGGGATTTAATGGGCTATAAAAGAGCTGATTGCCCTTTTAAGGGCAGTAAAAGAGCTGAATACCCTTTTAAGGGCAATGCCCATACAAATGCCCCTTTAGGGGAAATAGGTAGTTTAGTTTTTTTTAGTGTTAGGTTTTTTATTTTGAAGGGCTTGGTTAGGTGGGGGGGGGGGTTACTGTTAGGGGGTAATTAGTAAAAAAAAATTAAGTAAAATAGCTGTTTAACTTAGGACAATGCCCTACAAAAGGCCCTTTTAAGGCTATTGGTAGTTTAGTATGAGATTAGGGTCTTTTTATTTTTTGTGGGGGGTTATATTTATAGGGTTATTAGTTTAGTTTTACATTTTTTTTATTTTGGATAGTTTTTTTTTAATTCTTTAATATTCTGTAATTTTACATTTTTATTTTTAGTAAAATTAGCTTAGGGGTTTGGATTTTTTAAACATAGACTGCTCTCTGGGCAGGCTTATCGCCTAGTGTAACAATAAATAATCAAAATTATGTATTGGGTCTCGACTGTCCCTTTAAACCCAGATTAAAATCAGCTGTTACTGTAGGATTTGTTTGAATGTTTGGGGCTGCATCCTACTAGGAGAGCCATGGTTCAAAAATAGTTGAAAAGAAACTGTGTGAGATAATTGTTTAAAAGTACCAATCAGAAGACGGATAGAAAAGAATATTAAAGGCACTGGATGTACCATGGAGCACTGTCAAAACCATTATCAATAAGTATGGCACCACAGAGAAATTGCAAAGATAAGGACAACCCTCCAAAGTTGATGAGAGAATGAGCAGAAAACTTATCACAGAGGCTACCAAGAGGCCAACAGTAACACTAAAAGAGCAAAAGGAATTTCTGGTAGGTACCGGTCACTACTTGTATATGACCACCATCTCTCATGTCTTGCACATGTCTGGACTATGGGGTAGGGTGGCAAGACAGAAACCCTTTTTTTAGGTTGAACTTCTAATCCTAAATTGTAAAAGATATATTTGATGCAAAGCCAATACAATTAATCATCCAAGGAACACCATAATGACTTTGAAGCATGGTGATGGTAGCACCCTTGTTTGGGGCTGCTTCTCTTCAGCTGCTTCTCTTCAGCTGGGCCAGGGGCACTTGACAAGATAGATGGGATAATGAATAGCTCCAAATATCAAGATAGTTTGGCATAAAACATGTTGGCCTCTGTCAAAAAGCTGAAGATGAAAAAGAATTTTACATTGGCCAAAACCACATATCCAAGTTGACCAAGGCATGGCTTAAGAAAAGAAAAATCAAAGTCTTGAGCCCAGACCTCAATCACATCAAAAACCTGTGGAATAACCTAAAGAGAGCTGTACACTGTAGATACCCTACAAGGAACTTGACTTTTTTTGCAAAGAAGAGCAAGACAAAATTCCAAAGTCTATATGTGCAAAGTAAATATATACTTATTCACAAAGACGTGCTGCTGTAATAAATGCAAAAATCCACAAAGTATTAGTTGGACAGGGGGGTGGAGAATTACAAATAAGAGTGTTTCTTTCTTTTCAAATGTTTCTAATTAATTATTTTTTTCTCTGGATTTTTGATTGTTGGAGATCCCATTACAGATTAAAAAGTCTAACATTTACAATGTTGTTATTTCTATCTTTAGGCTTCAAAAACCAACAATTGTATAAAGGTTTGTAGACTTTATCTATCCACTCACTATATGTTGCACACAGATTTGTTTGGACAGTGTCTTTTGTTGCCTGTTTTATGTCTGTTCCTAACTGTATTCAGCAGGAGAGAGATAACAGGAAACTTAAAGGGACAGTATACGCTAATTTTCATATAATTGCATCTAATAGACATTACTATAAAGAATAAGATGCACAGATACTGATATCAAAATCCAGTATAAAACTGTTTAAAAACTTACTTAGAAGCTCTCAGTTTAGCTCTGTTGAAAAGGTAGTTGAAAAGCCCACTGCAAGTGGGAAATAAGACACTCCCCCCCTTCCCCCTTCTTTTGCATATGAAAAGACCCTTTACACAAAAAGTAGCAAGCTGGAATAGGTATATGACGGTATTCTCATAAAACTTTGGGGCTTGGTTAGGAGTCTGAAAATCAGAGCAATGTTATTAAAAAATAAGCAAAACTATAAACAGTTTTTTTTTAAAACTTTATGGGCTATATAAATAGATCATCTACAAAACATTTATGCAAAGAAAAAATGAGTGTATAATGTCCCTTTAAGTTAAAAAATGGCGGCCCCCATTACTTTATAGAAGCTCAGTTTATATTACAATCTCTTACTGTTTAATATCCCTTTAATAAACCCCTATCCTTAAAGGGACACTAAAATCAAAAGTAAAGCTTCTTGATTCAGATAAAGCATCAAATTTATCAAAACTTGCACATTCTTTTTATATGCACACTCTTGAGGCTCCAGCTCCTACTGAGCATAAGCAAAAGTGCACAGTATATATGTATATGCATTTTGTAATTGGCTGATGGCTGTCATGTGATACAAGAGGAGGAAAATTTGTATTCATTTTAAAATTTGTCCAAACATATTCTATTGCTCATTTCAAAATCAAAGTAAGAGCTAATGCATTGCATTTTCATTGTGCATTTGTCAATAATTTAATTATACTGTCTTTAGTGCTCCTTCAATTCTTCTATAATGTTATTTTAGGGTTTAAGATTAAAGGGCCATTAAATACAATAGAATGGCATAATCAAAAGAGTCATCATAAAAAGCAATGCAATAGCATTCAATTTGAATATTAGATGAGCAGATTTTTTTTTTCTGATTATGCCCACACTTCTCCAACAAAGTTTTTAGAAGTCTCTGCTTCTTTCATATTAATGTCAGAAAATGTAGTATCTTTTTAAGTAACTGGTCTATCTTGTCTAACATTGTCTTCCCATAAAGTAACTGGAGACAAGGGGCTACATTAATGAAGTTGAGGACGTGGGTTCGGAGCCCCAGTGGTTCAGGTTCACACTGCTACTTAACCTCTTTGCTACCTCAAGGATGATTGAGTTAAATAATTCTGGTTAGAACTGATCTGGATGATTGACAAGCCCTATTATTGCACAATAAGTTGCACAAGAGCAGACTAGCTGTCTCTCTCATATCTCATCTTGGATGTCCTTTCACTACCTCAAGCTAAATCTCTCCAAAACTGAGCTCCTTATTTTCCCCCCTTCTTCAAAATTCCCCACCCCCCATAACTGTTGACAACTCCATCATTACCCCAATCTCACATGCCCGATGTCTTGGGGTCACACTTGACTCAGATCTTTCTTTCACTCCTCACATTCAGTCCTAAGGGGATATGTTACACATTTGTTAAATCACATACAAAATATTTTTTACCTAAACATTTCCTCAGTAGCCACATCCTATTGTAAAGGAATTTTCCATATTCAATCTGAATACTTGTCCAGAGACTGACAAGGGTGTGCATGGTGAAAAAAAACAGCAGCCAATTAGGATCATCAGTGCTGAGTTCATACTTTGCTTTACTGTGATCTCATGGGAATTTGCCATAATCTTGCGAGATTTCACCATGATATCACAAGTATTCATAGTAATCTTAGGTAAACTGAAGAGGAAAAGAGAGTGACTGTGCCTGCACATGCCAGTTGCACTGTCTCTTGTAAGTCCTGTATAACAAGTGCTCAAGGCACATGAACGCTCCTGAGATATATTTGACAACAGAAGTAAACTGGGAGGTTTTGTTAACACTGTACACTCTATCTGAATGGCCCTTTAAGGACCAATGTATGATTGCAGACCAATTGAAAAACACCCACAATCAAACAACTATTGAAAGAAACAATTTTAAAATGTTAAAAATGCTAATCATAATTTATATTTTCCAAATGTAATAATCAATAAAAAAAATTAAACCAATGTATAACTATATTTATACCAATAAATAACATATTTATATTGATTTTTTATTTTTGCATTATTTTCATACAGGTTAATCAATGCTACAGGCATGAGAATCTTGGTAAGATAACTGAAAACTGCAGCATATTTAAACACGTAATTTATTATGTATTATTATTATTATTATTATTATTATTATTATTATTAAAGGGACAGTTTACACCAATTGTCATATAACTACATGCAATAGACTCTACTGTAAAGAATAATATGCCCAGATACTGATATCAAAATCCGGTATAAAACCTTTAAACATCTTACTTAGAAGCTCCCAGTTTAGAACTGTTGATGGGGTTAGTCTGGGACACCCACTGAAATGGATTGGGAAAGCAAAAAGAGCAGACACTTCCCCCCTTCCCCTCCCCTGCATATGAAAAGACCCCATACACAACGAGGAGTCTGGAGACATCAGTATACATCTAAACCTTTGGGGCTTGGTTAGGAGTCTGAAAATCAGCACAATTTTACTTACAAAAAAGCAAAACTATACATTTTTACAAGAACATTCCCAGGTGGGCTATATAAATGGGTCATATACAAAACATTTATGCAAAGAAAAATCTAGTGAACAATGTCTCTTTAAGTGCCATTAATTCCATAGCATTGGATACATGTGTAGGTATTAACACCATGACACTAATTTTAAAAACAAATACATATACATAAACATGGCAAGATTTCACTTCTAGGAGAGATCTTAGCTGTGCAGTTGAGGCCTTTGTGTATTCACTTAAAGCTTGCTCAAAACTTTCATTAGAGATGGTTTGTCAAAAAAATGGATGTGATTTACTGAAATCACCTAACTAGCACAAAGTAGTGGGATCATTATGCTTTATATCTTATCTCCTACTGGACATACAACAATGTAGCGGTACTCATGGAGTATTTACATGATGATTACAAATATTACTGTGTTATGAGATAACAGAGGTGGTATTTAACTGTTGCTCTTTCATGTATAAAATGAAAAATGTTTGCGCATTATGTCCCTTTTAGGACTGTATACAGTGTTACGCAATTCAAGCATATTATAATACACATTAAAAAAATGAGTAAAATATGGGCAGCCGCTATTTGAAATCACATGACAAAAATAACACGCATACTGTATGTTGTCATTAGAGATGGGCGAATATTTTGTAACATTCAAAAATGAAACGAATTTTAACACTTGTTTGGTTCGAATTTCGAATGTTTGTACAACTTTCTAACATTTGTTTAAAGGGACAGTCTACACCAGAATTTTTATTGTTTTAAAAGATAGATAATCCCTTTATTACCCATTCCCCAGTTTTGCATAACCAACACAGTTATATTAATACACTTTTTACCTCTGTGATTATCTTGTATCTAAGCCTCTGCAAACTGCCCCTTTATTTCAGTTCTTTTGACAGACTTGCAGTTTAGCCAATCAGTGCCTGCTCCCAGATAACTGCACGTGCACGAGCACAGTGTTATCTATACGAAAAACATGAACTAGCACCCTCTAGTGGTGAAAAACTGTTAAAATGCATTCTGAAAAGAGGTGGCCTTCAAGGTCTAAGAAATTAGCATATGAACTTCCTAGGTTAAGCATTAAACCAAGAATACCAAGAGAACAAAGCAAAATTGGTGATAAAAGTAAATTGGAAAATTGTTTAAAATTACATGCCCTATCTGAATCATGAAAGTTTATTTTGGCCTAGACTGTCCCTTTAATGTAACAGTATTTCTAATGCTATCTTTAAATGTAATATTCTATTTGAATTTTTAATTTGAATATTGCATAATTTGAATAGAATTATGCAATATTTGAATTAGAAACATTCAAATTGATACATTTCTATTGCTCTCTTTAAATGTAATATTTGAAATGGAAAAATTAGAATCAAAATATAATTATATATAATGTATTAATTTACTAAATTCTCTACCGCATAAACTATTACATTTCTGAATAGTATTTGTTAAATCGAATGTTAAATTCAAAATTTCAAATGTGGATATTTGATCTAATTATGAACATTCAAAAACGAAAGTAACATTCGAAAACTGGAAATAACATTTGATTACCGAATTTTAATGGATTTTTGTTCTTATCAACATTCGATTGTCCTAAAAAAATGTCCCCACGACTATTCGTTTTATTAAACGAAATACACTTTCACCACATTCGCCGATCCCTAGTTGTCACATACATGAAACTTCCCCAGATGAGCTAATTTTTCACACCTCATACAACCGTATTGTCTGAAATGACTATTCTTATTCAAAAACCACACAGCTGTGTCTCAGTCACATAGATCCATTGTAAGCAACGGCTCAAATAGAGACAAGACATTGACACACACAAAAAAAGGTATCTACTTTCATTTTATAGCACTGATTCTTCCTCATAGGAAGCAGCAACAACAATTACATATAACGGGAACATATAAGGTAGTGAGTTCCTTTTTTAACATATACAAATCATAAAACCCATACAAAATAGTTTTTTCACTAAAAAAAATCTAATCTGAATAAATGACAAACTATCATATTGTTTCCTAGGAAAGTTGCAGGTTTTAACATGGTTTGCACAACAATTATACACGTTTTTAAACGGTTTTCACATGAAGCTTTAGAGGGAAATAAAAGTGCAAAAAAACATGCTTTAAAGGGAAAGTCAACACAAAAATCGTTATTGTTTAAAAAGATAGATAATGCCTTTACTACCCATTGCCCAGCTTTGCACAACCAATATTGTTATATTAATATGCTATATAACCTTTAAACCTCTACATTTCTGTCTGTTTCCAAGCCACTACAGACAGCCTCTTAATCACATGCTTTTTTATTAGATTTTCACAACAGGGGGGTGCTTGTTCATGTGAGCCATATAGATAACATTGTGCTCATGCCGTGGGTTGTGAACAGCACAGCACTAATTGGCTTAAATGCAAGTCAATAGATAATAAATAAAAAGTAATGTGATCAGGGGTCTGTCAGATACAAGGTAATCACAGATGTAAAAAGTTTATTAATATAACCATGTCTTCTGGGGAACGGGTAATAAAGGAATTATCTATCTTTTTAAACAATAAAAAAAATGTAAGTTGACTGTCCCTTTAATGTGTTACAGAAGTGTATTATTGCACTATTTCTTGCAAATAACTATGGGCCAGATTAAAAGTGGAGCAGAATTTACTGCTTCCGCTAGAGCTCTAATTGCGCTAGAAGTAATCATTTTGCGCTCGTCGGGTTGTACTGGTATTATGAGATAAAAGTAAAAAGTTATCACGCTCACGATAACCCGGCAGGCGAAAACAGGTTACTTCTAGCGCAATTAGGCTGTTGTGCAAAAGATATTCTCTTTCTCCATAGAAGTCAATGAAGAAAAAAAGTGGGGGGGGGAAACGAATACCTTGCACGCAAAGACGTTTGCATGTTCTCATATGCGCATACCAGATCGCATATTCTAATAAGCGTAAGCCCGATATGAAAATATGAATGTTGCATAAATGTACTTTTACAAGTTTTCATCTACCTAACTACAAAAAGCTCCAATGCATCTATATGTGTTTATATGTCTGTAAATATATACACATAAAAATGCATATGCACACATATATAAACATATATATACTGTATATATACATACATTTACATCTGTAGACACGTATATGTATGTAGCTCTAAGACATTTGCCTGACTTTTTTTTCCCTAACACCTGAGATCTTAGTGAGCAATATTTGTGAGCAATATTTTTTTGTAAATAACTTTTATTAGACAGTGTGTAACTGCTATCATTATAAAATCTTTTTTTCCATTTGAATTTTTTAAAAATATGTCCGTTTTACAGACCCGCTCTCTGCTGAGCGGGTCTGTTTTTTTTACACAGCGCATCGGGCCAGCTGTATAGTCACAGCCCGGCCGCGCCATAACATTAAGTGGAGCTCGCTCCTCCTCTGTCTGACAGCAGAAGCGAGCTGCCCTTAATGTTATGGCGCAGTCGGGCCGGGCTGTGACTATACAGCTGGCCCGATGCGCTGTGTAAAAAAAAACAGACCCGCTCAGCAGAGAGCAGAGAGCGGGTCTGTAAAACACTGTGCAGAATTATATAACATTATTTTTTAGGTTTACTGACACTTTAACCAATGCTCTGAGATCGCAGTAATGATTCTAGAGTAAATCGCGATTGCTTTTACACGATAGTGCTGAACTTGTAATAGGAGCGCAATTTAAACTGCGCACAAACGATCGCGAAAACCCTTGCACAAATGTTTGCTTGTCACTTGTAATCTAGCCCTATGTGTTTAACTAAATATCTCATGACCCAGTGACAAGAGGTATATGTGTGTAGCCACCAATCACCATCTAGCTCCCAGTAGTGTATTGCTGCTCTGAGCATACCTAGGTATGCCTTCACACCTAGAATATAAAGAGAAGAACAATAAATTGGATACATGAAATAAATTGAAAAGTATCTTAATATTGCATGCTCTATTTGACCATGAAGGTTTATAGTGATGGCAAATAATATAGTTCTATAATGTCCCAGTGTAAACTACATACTATGCACATCCAAACCCCATTATAGTAAATATTTTATTATGTAATAAAACCTAATGTTTTCCTCAAAGAATTTTGTTGTATCAAACTGTTTCAAATACAGTTTTTTTAGGCTTTTTTCAGCAACTACTGTATAATTTTGTTGATTTACTATGTGAAATTTGTCGATTCCACAGTCTCCCTTATTTTCTAAAAAAAAAGGGTTGGCCAATGACAGCACCTATTCAAGCCTCAGGTTACAGATTATCAGGGCCGGACTGGGAAATTAGACCGGCTATGGAAAATGTAGAATTTATGAATTTACATGTCATAATACAGCTGAGGGCCTCTAGTTATCAAGGTCTGTCGGACCTGATCCGACAGTGCGGATCAGGTCCAACAGACCTTGCTGAATACGGCGAGCAATACGCTCGCCGTATTCAGCATTGCACCAGCAGCTCACAAGAGCTGCTGGTGCAATGCCGCCCCCTGCAGACTCGCGGCCAATAGGCCGCCAGCAGGGGGGTGTCAATCAACCCAATCGTACTCGATCGGGTTGATTTCCGGCGATGTCTGTCCGCCTGCTCAGAGCAGGCGGACAGGTTAGGGAGCAGCGGTCTTTGTGACCACTGCTTCATAACTGCTGTTTCTGGCGAGCCTGACACGTTGCAACATACACGACATTTTACATCATTTTTATTACTTTTTTATACATAGAACCATCGGACAGCGCTGTAATCACAAAAGTAATATTTGTTGTTTTAAATAAATCTAGACTATTATTTGCATTTTAGATCACAAAAATCAAACCAAAAACACAGGCAGAGGAGATTGTGACTTACAGGTGGAAAAAAAATAACTTTTGATCATTTTATTATTTTAAAAAATATTAATTAAAAATTTTGTTTTTCAGAATAACACCTAGATTTAGAGTTTTGCGGCCAAAGGGGTGCGTTAGCTACGCGTCTTTTTTTTCTAGCGCTGCTTCTAAACAACGCTGGTATTTAGAGTTCTCTGAAGGGCTGCGTTAGGCTCCAAAAAGGGAGCGTACAGGCATAGTTACCGCCACTTCAAATCTCAATACCAGCGTTGCTTACGGTAGCGGCTAGCTGGAAAAACGTGCTCGTGCACGATTCCCCCATAGGAAACAATGGGGCAGTTTGGGCTGAAAAAAAAACTAACACCTGCAAAAAAGCAGCATTCAGCTCCTAACGCAGCCCCATTGTTTCCTATGGGGAAACACTTTGTAAGTCTGCACCTAGCACCCTAACATGAACCCTGAGTCTAAACACCCCTAAACTTACACTTATTAACCCCTAATATGCCGCCCCCGCTATCGCTGACACCTGCATTATATTATTAACCCCTAATCTGCCGCTCCGTACACCGCCGCAACCTACATTATACTTATGTACCCCTAATCTGCTGCTCCTAACATCGCAGACACCTACATAATATTTATTAACCCCTAATCTGCCGACCGGACCTTGCCGCTACTCTAATAAATGTATTAACCCCTAAAGCTAAGTCTAACCCTAACCCTAACACCTCCCTAAATTAAATATAATTTTAATCTAACAAAAAAAATTAAATATTATTAACTAAAGTCTTCCTATTTAAAGCTAAATACTTACCTGTAAAATAAACCCTAATATAGCTACAATATAACGAATAATTATATTGTAGCTATTTTAGGATTTATATTTATTTTACAGGCAACTTTGTATTTATTTAAACTAGGTACAATAGCTATTAAATAGTTATTTACTATTTAATAGCTACCTAGTTAAAATAATTACAAAATTACCTGTAAAATAAATCCTAACCTAAGTTACAATTAAACCTAACACTACACTATCAATAAATAAATTAAATCAATTAACTACAAGTACCTACAATTACGTACAATTAAATAAACTAAACTACAAAAAAACAAACACTAAATTACAAAAAATAAAAAAAGATTACAAGAATTTTAAGATAATTACACCTACTCTAAGCCCCCTAATAAAATAACAAAGCCCCCCAAAATAAAAAAAATTCCCTACCCTAATCTAAATGAAAAAAGTTAACAGCTCTATTACCAGCCCTTAAAAGGGCTTTTTGCGGGGCATGCCCCAAAGAAATCAGCTTTTTTCCTGTAAAAAAAACCACAATACCACCCCCTAACATTACAACCCACCACCCACATACCCCTACTCTAACCCAAACCCCCCTTAAATAAACCTAACACTACCCCCATGAAGATCTCCCTACCTTGAGCCGCGTTCACCCAGCCGGGCACCGATGGACCAAAAGAGGGCATCCGGAGCGGCAGAAGTCTTCATCCTATCCGGGCAGAAGAGGACATCAAGACCGGTAGACATCTTCATCCAAGCGGCATCTTCTATCTTCATTCATCCGGAGCGGAGCCATCTTCTTCCAGCCGACGCAGATCCATCCTTCTTTCACGACGCCTACTCGCCGAATGAAGGTTCCTTTAAATGACGTCATCCAAGATGGCGTCCCTCGAATTCCGATTGGCTTATAGGATTCTATCAGCCAATCGGAATTAAGGTAGGAAAAATCTGATTGGCTGATTGAATCAGCCAATCAGATTCAAGTTCAATCGGATTGGCTGATCCAATGAGCCAATCAGATTGAGCTTGCATTCTATTGGCTGTTCCGATCAGCCAATAGAATGCAGGCTCAATCTGATTGGCTGATTGGAGGTAGTTTATGGGTGTTAGTGTACTTTAGAGAACAGTAGTTAAGAGCTTTATAAACCGGCGTTAGCCCAGAAAGCTCTTAACTACTGACTTTTTTTCTGCGGCTGGAGTCTTGTCGGTAGAGGGTGTACTGCTCACTTTAGCCAAGACGCTAAATACCGGCGTTAGGAAGATCCCATTGAAAAGATAGAATACGCAATTGGCGTAAGGGGATCTGCGGTATGGAAAAGTCACGGCTGCAAAGTGAGCGTTAGACCCTTTCCTCTAAATACCAGCGGGCAGCCAAAAGCAGCGTTAGGAGCCCTTAACGCTGCTTTTGACAGCTACCGCAGAACTCTAAATCTAGGCGTAAGTTTGGATTTTGGAATTCCGGATTTGGGGATTTGTACCTGGATACATTTCTATAACTTTTTAGTGAGTGTAGGGAACACATATTTGTGTTATTTCGGGTTGATATTTGATAAAGGTGATTATTTATATGTCCTCTTATTTTGTCCTCTTGTGGGTGGGTGTACAGCAGTATATTTTACATATTTGGAAGCAGACAGTTCCCTGAAAAACATCCCTGCTTACTGGTGTGGGCACAGAATTAAACAGATTGACTTCTCAAGTGCTTTAAAAAAAATACACATATTTCCCTTATATTTTTGCCAAAGAATGTGGGAAAGTTGTGGTCAAAAGTTACTTTTCAAGCACTCAACCATCTGTCTGGCATCCAAGACTAACCAAGAGGAAACCTGAATTAAAGTCAATAATAAACTTGCTAAAATACATATTGGATATATCTATACATTAAAGGGACAGTCTAGTCAAAATCCAATTTTCATGATTCAGATAGGGCATGCAATTTTAAACAACTTTCCAATTTACATTTATCATCAAATTTGCTTTGTTCTCTTGGTATTCTTTGTTTAAAGCTAAACCTAAGTAGGCTCATTTGCTAATTTCAAAAATCTTGAAGGCTGCCTCTTATCTCAGTGAATTTTGACAGCTTTTTACAGCTAGACTAGTTCATGCCATATAGATAACATGCTCACCCCTGTGGAGCGATTTATGAGTTAGCACTGACTAAAATGTACGTCTGTCAAAAGAACTGAAATAAGGGGGCAGTCTGCAGAGGCTTCAATACAAGATAATCACAGAGATAAAATATATATAAATATAACAGTGTTGGTTATGCAAAACTGGGGAATGGGTGATAAAGGGATTATCTTTAATTTTTTTAAAAATAAAAATTCTGGAGTAGACTCTCCCTTTAAATAACATTTTTATCATTCAACCACCCCTTAACTTTAATAGCAGTAAATCTTTAAAGGAAGGTAAACTCAGGAGCGTGCATGTATCAAAATCACAATATGGCAGCTATTTTAAAAGAATGCTTCTGACAATGTTCTACATTTTCAAGAACGCTAAATAGGAAGAGTGTTTGCCCTACATGGTCCTTTAAAATGACATTTAATGAAGGAGTGTGCACGTTTCTAGGGAACTATATGTATAATATGATTACATACATTACCATACAGTGCTCAAGACACATGACCCTCCTGAGCTTATGACTTGATATTTCCTCATCAAAAGGGGCTACTTTTCAACAAAGATAACTCTTCAAGTCATGGAAGTCTAATATTTTCTTACAAAAAAACAAACAAACAATGTACCCGCTATCTTAATCCTTTTCAGTTTATAGGGACATTAAATTACTTAATTTTACATGCATTTTATATAGCAGGAATTAAAGGGACATAAAGCAACATGTAATAACAAGACGTCATTGTGTTGCTACAGAATAAAATATCAGATAAGTCTTAGGCCTAGATTTAGAGTTCGGCGGTAGCCGTCAAAACCAGCGTTAGAGGCTCCTAACGCTGGTTTTGGCCGCCCGCTGGTATTTGGAGTCAGTGATTAAAGGGTCTAACGCTCACTTTTCAGCCGCGACTTTTCCATACCGCAGATCCCCCTACGCCATTTGCGTAGCCTATCTTTTCAATGGGATCTTCCTAACGCCGGTATTTAGAGTCGTTTCTGCAGTGAGCGTTAGAGCTCTAACGACAAGATTCCAGCCGCCTGAAAATAGCAGGAGTTAAGAGCTTTCTGGCTAACGCCGGTTTATAAAGCTCTTAACTACTGTACCCTAAAGTACACTAACACCCATAAACTACCTATGTACCCCTAAACCGAGGTCCCCCCACATCGCCGCCACTCGATTAAAATTTTTAACCCCTAATCTGCCGACCGCCACCTACGTTATACTTATGTACCCCTAATCTGCTGCCCCTAACACCGCCGACCCCTGTATTATATCTATTAACCCCTAACTTGCCCCCCACAACGTCGCCGCAAGCTACTTAAAATAATTAACCCCTAATCTGCCGACCGCAAATCGCCGCCACCTACGTTATCCCTATGTACCCCTAATCTGCTACCCCTAACATCGCCGACCCCTATGTTATATTTATTAACCCCTAATCTGCCCCCCTCAACGTCGCCGACACCTACCTACACTTATTAACCCCTAATCTGCCGAGCGGACCTGAGCGCTACTATAATAAAGTTATTAACCCCTAATCCGCCTCACTAACCCTATCATAAATAGTATTAACCCCTAATCTGCCCTCCCTAACATCGCCGACACCTACCTTCAATTATTAACCCCTAATCTGCCGACCGGAGCTCACCGCTATTCTAATAAATGTATTAACCCCTAAAGCTAAGTCTAACCCTAACACTAACACCCCCCTAAGTTAAATATAATTTTTATCTAACGAAATAAATTAACTCTTATTAAATAAATAATTCCTATTTAAAGCTAAATACTTACCTGTAAAATACATCCTAATATAGCTACAATATAAATTATAATTATATTATAGCTATTTTAGGATTAATATTTATTTTACAGGCAACTTTGTAATTATTTTAACCAGGTACAATAGCTATTAAATAGTTAAGAACTATTTAATAGTTACCTAGTTAAAATAATAACAAATTTACCTGTAAAATAAATCCTAACCTAAGATATAATTAAACCTAACACTACCCTATCAATAAAATAATTAAATAAACTACCTACAATTACCTACAATTAACCTAACACTACACTATCAATAAATTAATTAAACACAATTGCTACAAATAAATACAATTAAATAAACTATCTAAAGTACAAAAAATAAAAAAGAACTAAGTTACAGAAAATAATAAAATATTTACAAACATAAGAAAAATATTACAACAATTTTAAACTAATTACACCTACTCTAAGCCCCCTAATAAAATAACAAAGCCCCCCAAAATAAAAAATTCCCTACCCTATTCTAAAATACAAATATTACAAGCTCTTTTACCTTACCAGCCCTGAACAGGGCCCTTTGCGGGGCATGCCCCAAGAATTTCAGCTCTTTTGCCTGTAAAAAAAAACATACAATACCCCCCCCCCAACATTACAACCCACCACCCACATACCCCTAATCTAACCCAAACCCCCCTTAAATAAACCTAACACTAATCCCCTGAAGATCTTCCTACCTTGTCTTCACCATACCAGGTTCACCGATCCGTCCTGGCTCCAAGATCTTCATCCAACCCAAGCGGGGGTTGGCGATCCATAATCCGGTGCTCCAAAGTCTTCCTCCTATCCGGCAAGAAGAGGACATCCGGACCGGCAAACATCTTCTCCAAGCGGCATCTTCTATCTTCTTCCATCCGATGACGACCGGCTCCATCTTGAAGACCTCCAGCGCGGATCCATCCTCTTCTTCCGACGACTAGACGACGAATGACGGTTCCTTTAAGGGACGTCATCCAAGATGGCGTCCCTCGAATTCCGATTGGCTGATAGGATTCTATCAGCCAATCGGAATTAAGGTAGGAATTTTCTGATTGGCTGATGGAATCAGCCAATCAGAATATAGTTCAATCCGATTGGCTGATCCAATCAGCCAATCAGATTGAGCTCGCATTCTATTGGCTGATCGGAACAGCCAATAGAATGCGAGCTCAATCTGATTGGCTGATTG
Organism: Bombina bombina; assembly: GCF_027579735.1. Classification (NCBI taxonomy): domain Eukaryota; kingdom Metazoa; phylum Chordata; class Amphibia; order Anura; family Bombinatoridae; genus Bombina; species Bombina bombina. Next base: position 129,861,677 of record NC_069499.1, read on the forward strand.
TGGGGGGCAGATTAGGGGTTAATAAATATAATATAGGGGTCGGCGATGTTAGGGCAGCAGATTAGGGGTACATAGGGATAACGTAGGTGGCGGCGGTTTACGGAGCGGCAGATTAGGGGTTAAAAGTGTAATGCAGGGGTCAGCGATAGCGGGGGCGGCAGATTAGGGGTTAATAAGTGTAAGGTTAGGGGTGTTTAGACTCGGGGTACATGTTAGAGTGTTAGGTGCAGACGTAGGAAGTGTTTCCCCATAGGAAACAATGGGGCTGCGTTAAGAGCTGAACGCTGCTTTTTTGCAGGTGTTAGGTTTTTTTTCAGCTCAAACTGCCCCATTGTTTCCTATGGGAGAATCGTGCACGCCGCGTCCGTAAGCAACTCTGGTATCGAGAGTTGCATTTGCGGTAAATATGCTCTACGCTCCTTTTTTGGAGCCTAACGCAGCATTTGTTTGAACTCTCGATACCAGAGTTAAATTTATGGTGCGGCCAGAAAAAAACCCGCGGAGCGTTAACAGCCCTTTTACCGCCGAACTCCAAATCTAGGCCTTAATGTTTTAAAACAGATTAACATCCTTTTTACTGCAATTATTATTCAATAGCCAAACTCCACCCACGATTTGCTTATTTGGAAGAGCTAATCCGGGCTTTAGGGGGCGATTTATCAAGCTGAGGCGGACAGGGTGAGGTGAACCGCAGTTCACCTCTGGAGGTCTGAATTCTCCTGAAAGGAATTCAGCATTGCACACAATCGCTTTTTTGCACTTGCGTGCAATCTCGCCCCCTGCCCGAGCACAGCCAATCACTCGCGGGCAGGAGCTGTCAATCTCCACAGGGAGATTGAATTTCGACAAACAAGAGGTGGTGAAAAGGTTAGCAAAGCAGCGGTCTGTTAAATACGGCGTGCAGGTTCTCGTGTGAGAACCTGCAGTCGTAGGGGCTCAAAGGCTGGTGAAAGCCTTTGATAAATCGACCCCTAAGTCTGCAGATAACAATGCTAGCCACTGTCATAAAGTTAGTATAAAAAATAATTATTTTTCAGCTATCTGATGAAGACAATTACAGACGGTTATGTAGCAGGGTTAACCTCGACAAGTCAGCAGGGTGCATCTCAAGTTCTGAGAATTAGAAATTGCTCCATTTCAAGAGCTAAATTACATAAAAAGGGGCAAGATAACGTATACAAATACTGTATATTGCAAAGTTGTTTTATCGTGTATAACAACATGTCATTGAAAAATCTCAATGTGACTGCATATAAAACAATGCTTTTTTAAAGGGACAGTCTAGTCAAAATTAAACTTTTATGATTCAGATAGGGCATGCCATTTTAAATAACTTTCCAATTTACTTTTATCAACAAATTTGCTTTGTTCTCTTGGGGCTTGATTACAAATGGCACTGTATTTGTTTTAATAAAAAAACTCCACTAGGATTTTCTGTTTTGCGCTTTTCGGGTTGCGTTCGTATTACAAGTTCCAAAAAAACTATTTTGTGCTAAAAACTAGACTTAAGTTTTCATGTGCACTTGCATGTATTCCCCCATAGAGATCAATGGAGAAAAAAAAACACCCGAGATCGCACAAACGCCATCGCCTTTTCCAATTCCCCATAGAAGTCAATGGGGAAAATTTGTTGGGAAAAAAAAAAAAAAACGCGCAAACAACATAGCATATTTGCATTAGCAAATGTGAAATATTTACAGTAAATACATAGCTAAAATCTTTATTAAATATATATATTGCATAAATGTTTTTATCTGCTTAATGGCAAAGGGCTGTAATGCACTTATATATTTGTGTACATATATATATATATATATATATATATATTAATGATTTTATATGTGTTCATATGACTGTAAATACATATATATGTTGGGGGTGAAGTCAAATATTGGATAATCCTAGGATTACCCGGGTAAAACGGATATTACCCAAGCGTCTGTGGGTAAAGCCGCATCAAACATTTATAGCATGCACTGTAATTCCCCCATCTTCACTATCTTTTTTGCCTCCACCTGGGGGATTCAACCTCATTCTCCAAGGTTCACATGCGGGGGATGCCAGAGGATCTGGGGGGGCGACTTCCTTGAACCCCCCAGGTGGAGGCAAAATAAATAGTGTAGATGTGGGAATTACAGTACACAGCCGCTTGGGTCATTTTACTTTACCCATAACATATACACATATAAATACATTAATATATATGAACACACACACACACATATATATATATATATATATATATACATACAAATACATATTTAGCAATGTATGTGTCTCAATCACATCTTTAAGCCCTTATAACTTTTTTGTGCAATATTTTTTTTTAAATAATTTTTATTAGACGGTGTTAATATGAGTGTAACTGTACTTTGTAACATATTTTTGAAGTGTTTTTTGCAACTTTTTAGTTTTAGAAAACAGTTAACCACAGCTCTGAGATTACGGTAAGGATTAATGCATAAAGGGTGATTGCGCTAGCACAATCGTGATTTATCTCCACAAAACAGTTTGCGCCTCCCTTGTAATCTAGCCCTTGGTATTTTTAGTTAATAGTTGTACTTAGGTAGGGTTATATGAGAGGGCACTAATTGGCTACAATGCAAGTCTGTCTAAAGAACTGAAATAAGAGGGCAGTTTTCAGAGGCTTAGATGCAAGGTAATAACAGAGGTAAAAAGTATATTAATATAACTGTGTTGGTTATGCAAAACTGGGGAATGGGTAATAAAGGGATTATCCATCTTTCTAAACAATAACAATTCTGGTGTAGACTTTCCCTTTAACATTTATAAGTGTAATGTTCTTAGCAAAATTTGCAAAGTTCTCCTTTAAATGCCTATTTAGTATGTTTTATTTAATCTTCTTTATTGTATTCCCAGAACATACTTGACCCATACTTCAAAAGGAGAGAAATCTCAATGTATCCTTCCTGGTAAAATATTTTATAAATAAATAAATTCAGTTAGGGACAGGAATAGGCTCCTACACTGCATAGGATTTTGCAGGTTCAGGGCTCTTGATCTTGCCGCATATACATTATTACAATACAATATTCAGCTAAATTACAGGGAAAAGGACACTTAAAGGGACAGTCTATTATAAATTAAACTTTCATTATTCAGATAGGACTTTTAATTTTAATCAACTTTACAATTTACTTTTATCATCAAATTTGCTTTTTTCTCTTGGTATTCTTAGTTTAAACTAAACCTAGGTAGGCTCATATGCTAATTTCTAAGCCTTTGAGGGCTGCCTCTTATCACATGCTTTTTAAATCTCTTTTCAACACAAAGAGACAGAAAGTACACGTGGGTCATATAGATAACACTGTGTTCAGGCTCAGGGGGTTATTTAAGATTTAGCACAAAACAATGCTAACTGCAAGACAATAGATAATAAACAATCACAGTCATGTGATCAGGGGGCTGGAAGAAGGTTCCTAGATACAAGGTAATCACAGAGGTAAAAAGTGTATTTATATAACTGTGTTGGTTATGCAAAACTGGGGAATGGGTAATAAAGGGATTATCTATCTTTTAAAACAATAACAATTCTATGGTAGACTGTCCCTTTAATGATTTTTCTACCTAACTCAGTAACAAAGCAGCATTGGTACACACTACTTTGAAGGGAAAGGGTGCCAATGATGTGGTTGTGATTTGCATACATACCAGTGAAATGATTTTAAAAGACATTGCTGTGGCTGACAGGTGGATTATCAAGGGGGAACATTTACGTGTACTGTCCCAGTAAATCGTTCTTTCATGATTCAGACAACACAAACCATGTTAAAAAAAAACTTTCAATGTGTTTCTGCTTTCAAATTTGCTTTATTCTCTTGCACTACCGGGAGCTAGCTGAACACATCAGATGAGCCAATTATAAGAGTCATATAAGTGCAGCTATCACTAGTGATTTGCTACTCTTAAGCCTATCTAGGTATGCTTTTCAACAAAGAGTACCAACAAAAGAAAGCAAAGTAAATCATAGAAGTAAATTGGAAAGCAGTTTGAAATTGCAGGACCTATCAGAATAATTTATTGTCTCTAGCACTTTGTTGCTTTTATGAGGCAAGGGAACATACTTTACAATGGCTACTGGTTTACTATCTGCAGACCCCTATTGTAAAATGTATCTTTTTCCTGTATTCCAAGTTACTAGCAATTCAATTTTAGGAGAAATATGAAACAAATATTGTGTTACAAATTTCACAAGTTTGAACATATTTCCAGTTATTTTGAAGAGCATGATGAGAGGCTACAAAGAGTTGTATTTATGGGTCCCACGATGAAAAGATTTTATTGTCAAGTACCAACTAGTGCAGAAGTGTAATACACTTCTCTTTATTATTTGATTTTTTTTCCCAATAAAACCAAGTCTGCCTTTCATGTGAAGAAAAACCAAGCCAAATGTGTAAAGAAATAATTACGTCACAGCAGCTGACTTTAAAGTATTGATGCAGTTATCTGAGACATGAAATGTGTTGGGAATGAAACATTTCAGTCACGCCATGTTTGTTTATTTTTCGCTTGCACTCTTGCACAGAATGAAAGGGTTCACGGATATTAAGGTAAGACAATTATCTCTCGAGTCAGGGTTATCTAAATTGTCCAGATCACTTGAAATGTGCGTAATTGGTCTGTCAAACAGCTGAAAATCTCTCTCCTTTTAGCTTATTGCCACTTTAAAATGAAATTCTTTCTATGGCATGGTTATGCCTGATATGCAGCCATCAAAGAGAAGCAAACAGGTCGTAAGGGCCTTAGGCGATATATCTACCTTTTAAAGACAGGAGTGAGATTGAGTCTGAGGGGGAGGGTTGGACAGGCTGATAACAGAAAAAAAACCCTATATATATATATATATATATATATATATATATATATATATATATATATATATAAGACCCATTTCTCACAATGACATAGGGTGGGTTATCAAGCAGATTTTGTGTGCAGGCCTAAACCATTACATAACTGATCATCTATTATCCAAATAATAATGTAGTTGTGAGTAATTAAAACTATATGGTGCTCAACAGTACAATTTTCTCAACATACATAGCACAAAGTCATTAATACAATGTCTTAAATTTAAAAAAAATCAGAACTAGTGCTGTATATATACTGTAAATATATATTAATAAATAATACATACACACACACAAACATAGATATACAAATACATATATATGTGTGTGTGTATATATATATATCGTAAAATGTTAAATTAAATATATATATTGCATAATAATCAGGTAACATTTCAATTGATTGAATGTTGAATCTCTACAAAAACATCTAATTATGTTCCAAATGAAGAAACCCTTTGTTAAAATATACCTTCTCTAACCCCAGGAAAGCGTCTCCTTTTGGTGTCAAGAGTTAAAAAGTAATTAGTATGTAGTAACCTAAAACATTCACTTTCTGAGCCAGTAATCAGTAACTGATTACAATTAACAAGAGTAAGTGGCTCACTGGAATGTCTATGGGGAGCCTAGTGCTCTTTTATAGTTTATCCCTATCAGGGCCAGAAAGTTCATTCCACAATCTCCCTCCTTGTAGTATGAATCTCTACTCTTGCCCTCTGCAGAGAAAGTATCAGACAAAAACCATTAGTGGCAGCTGCCAAGGCTAGGACTAATTGTTTGAATTCCTTGTGTCAATGGCCACAAAGTGGAATTTAAGGATTAAGCCAGATGTTAACCCATTGAACATAAAAATTAGCTGATGTTCATCACGGTGAAATGTTCGATGGGATACGTCAGTATATATATATTTATATATGATCCCAAATTTAGAAAAAGACATCACTACATATAGCATTAGAGTCCCATGTATCTTTCCTTGTATTATTATCACAAAAATAAAAGATAAGTTTACACAGTTTTCCAACAGAAAAATACATTAAGAAATGAATAATGTTAATGATAGTGTTAAACTAACTTTTAAGACAATCAAAAACACAGTATATTAAATATCAGCCTGTAATATATATAAATATACAAACTATGAAATTCCAATACATATATAATACCACCTTTTATGTAAATAACGGTTAGTTTTATAAATAATTATAAACTGAGTAAATATTAAATTTCATTAAAATACAAAATAAAGACAATATAGTTCAAATCAGCCGCATTTAAAAATAAAAAGTATTATGTCGAATAATTAAAGCATGGAAACTGAAATATTGGATATTTCATGTTAACACTTACCAGTAACAATTTCTCAAATTATTTGGAGCCCAGAGCTTTATTTACATATACAAATTAACACAAGAATGCTAAGAAGGTTATTCCCAATTCATACAATGTATATGAGTTTCTTCCTTAAACATTTGGCCTAACATGAGAATGTTATCCTCTACTGAAGGTGATCATGTATAAAGAGTAGTATTATTTAATTGTGCTTTGCACCCAGCCAATAATTTAATTGGAATTGTTTACTAAGCAAGGGTGCACAACTGCTTTAAATTAACACAGAAATGCTAAAAAGGATGTATACTTTCCATCAGCACTTGACAAATTTAAATTCAACTTAGGAGCCAGCTACACATTTTTGGAGCCGGGTAGAACTTTTGTATGATAAAAAATGTAGAATGAGAGTTGAACAAATGTAGTTAGAAATATTCACACAGAACACTAATGAGGAGTCAGCAAGATAATTGAAGAGCCAGCTACAGATCTGTAAAGACAGGTAGGGGTGTTGCATGATAAATGTAGAATAAGGTTTTAACACATATTAATGATAGATAGACAGCTGTTGAACAATCAAACATTTTGGAACAAGAACTAAAATTTTAAAATTAATTTGTCATTGATTTATTACTCCCAGGATTTACTAATGATGTGTTTACACACTCAAAAAATTAGTGGGCATGTTTTGCAGGCAAATAATTAATGTATGCCTATATTTTACGTATCTTAAGAAAACTGGGAGAATGCACAGATCTTGAATACTACTACAACATTTTAGGAACTTTACTCCCTTCTTCAGGAGCTGCCTGGTACAACATTTTGGATTATCCTAATTCTATATATAAATATATACACACACACACATATATATACATACACACAGTATATATATATATATATATATATATATATATATATATATATATATATATATATATATATACATATACACACACACTTTTTTGTGGGGCTATTAACCGGTACTAAGTACAACCACCTCTGCCAACTCATAACAAGTAATATTTGTAATTATCATAAATTATTATATATTTCAATCAACAATGAGTACCGGCACTTTTTTTTAACAAAAAAAAAGAAAAAGAAAAAGATACACACACATATATATAAATATATATATATATATATATATGTTATCCTAAATATTATCAGTATACAAAATTCTCATATGGCTCCTAAAATTTGTGTGTATATATATACACACACACACACAATGTTTGTATTTTTTTGAGCGACACAACACATATATGCCCACAGGGACAAGCATTTGCAGTATATTTTAAACAATTTATTTAAGCTCAATACAATTTAAAAAGGTCCTTTTTAAAGTGAGTTACAACACAAAGCAGCATGGTGTCTTGTTGCCTTTGCTTGAGGCTCTGATCTGGTCTCTCTCCACCTGCACACTCCAGGAAACCAAGGATTTGGCAACTTTTCCACTCCAGCTTTTTTTATTGGTTTTAACTAACTGCCCTCTTTTTTAATGGACAGTTTTATTAATTAAAAATTCAAATGCCGCTATTTTCATGGGATGCATGAAAATCACCCAAGAGTTTTAAAGAAAAACTTTGATTACTTTAGATTTCACAGCAATAACAAAAAGGATAATTCACTTTCAACTGCTATATATATATATATATATATATATAAAAATATTTAATTTCAGTTCACTTACATAAAAAATAAAATCCAATTTTATTTGAAGATGTAATTTTTTAATTATTCAAAAAAATTACAAATGAAGACATCTGTCAGCTTTAAATACACTGCTTGATAAGTCTAATATTTAGCAGATTTTAGTGTATTTTCAGCTTCAAAAGGCTTCTGTAACCTTTGATGTTAAAGAAATTATTTTCCACAATGCTATTTGACTTTTAACAACCCAGTTGTTGTTAGCCTCTGCAAAACCTTATGCATAGCTTTGAACTCAGGGTAGACAACAAGAGGGTGGGAGGTAAAAAAAAAATTCTTTAGCGTTAGCATAACAAACTCAGGTACTCCGGAGCCTCTTTTCAAATGTATTAAAGAAGAAAAAAACATTTAACACAGGTTAGCAAATCAAGTGGTTGAATCCCCAGAGGCTGGGTATTTAATTCCCACTGTGACATGCAGACAGCAATATGCCTTAGACTAATTTACATTCATTTACAGGGACATTTAAGTCATATTGCCAATAAATATAAAAACACAGTTATTTATAGAAAAAATACTCTATTCCCATATAAATCCATATTCATACTATTGTACAGTTATAAACACATTGTACAAAGAAGTAGCTTATGTTTAAAATAATGACTTATTTTATTTTTTTTTTATTTTAATATGTAGTTATAAATATATTTTGCCAAAATATATGATCATATTGTCAAAACATTTGCACATAAATAAGGTCAAGGTGAATGTTGAATTGCGATTAGTTCAGCCCATAATAAGCAGTCTATTTTTGTTTATTTTTTTTTTCTATCTAACGGCATCCACACCCTTCCACCACCATCTCCTGATAGTTTTTAAGAACAACTTTGTCATACTCGTCCAAGTATAGCATGGAAATGGCACTCAGTTCTGTAGGAACACAGCATGCCTTTGGTATGCTTGAATTAACAGAGTTAACTAGAGTTTGTACAATAGCATGGTTGGTTGAGTTCAGATGGTCAGCCAAGGGAAATGGACAATCCCCATGACAGTAAAATGCTTGATAACCAGGAGGTGCCACAATCCAATCGTTCCAGCCAACATCACTAAAATCCACATAAAGAGAATGCCTTCGGCAGTTTTTATTTTTTTTACGGGATCTCTGCTGTTTTGGACTTCTTTTTATCCTCCTGGTCAGTGCGTGTCCTTTGCCATCATGGCTAAAAGTGATTAAAAGCGGTCTTGACTGGGACCATTCTGCATCCTCTTGAGGTAATAAAGATCGGCTAATCCTGACATGTTTCCCCTGATGAGTTTTTGTCTGGTTGAGGTGAATAACCTCAATTGCAAGCCCATGGTTTATATGTTTTTCATGGGTCCATCTCATAATTGCAGGGCTCACATCAAAACTTTCCCATTGTGTCACATTGTGATGGATTAGCCTTGTGTCCAGCAGTCTATTTATCATGTGTCCATCTTTTGATGCCACAGGTTTCATGACTTCATATACATTTATCCTGTGAAATCCCTCTTCCCAATTTGGGCCATGTGCTATTTGCTCTCTATAGAGTCTTAACTCTGCTGACGATATCACCTCATTATCAGGAATACTGCTGAGGTTGAAGATAAAACGTATGCTTGAATTCTCTGCTGACCCGGATATGTTCTCCAAATGTTCTAGAGATGGAAAAAAAAAAAGAAAGGAGTCAATTAAATTCTGACAACAGATGAAAAAAAGTATTTATATCACAGCTGTTAGAAGGCTAAAGAATTTCAATAGCTCAATTTAAGAGCAGAAAAATTGACTTTGCTTTTAAAAGTTCACGAAACAAATACTAACATGTTTCTGGTATTTTCTTTAATGTTTGCTCCTTTGTGATGCATACCACAGGTCTTTTAAAATACATGTTCTAAAATCACTTGGCAACAAACGCAGCAGCGGTGCACGGTGCAGATTGCGCGCACACTCACACATATACATATACAACTTTTTTTTTTTTCACCTAAAGTGTGTATCTTAGGTTATCCGGTGATTTAAAAACATAGAGCATGCCTTGTTGATCACATTACAGAGGAAAAAAAGTAAATTCCAACACAGTAATGATGCTGTGGATTAATAACGCAGATTTACTTTGGAAAGGAAACATCCGCTAGGAAACATTTGGATCAGATTACAAGGACCCATTGAACAAATCTTACAAATACACAGCTGTAGCATTAAGTACACTAAATGTAGTTTAAGCATTAAAACTGGTGGAAAAATAGCAAGCAGCAAAGTCTTTCCCTTTGATCAGCGAAAACTCATAAAACGGCTCATAAAGGTTCAAAATAGTCACAAATAATAAATGTAGCAGAAATACGAAATTATTTTTTTTGTCACTAAGTACCATATACAGAAAATACTTAATGATATTAAGATATATATATATATATATATATATATATATATATATATATATATAGATAGATAGATAGATAGATAGATAGATAGATAGATAGATAGAGAGAGAGAGAGGTGTCATTGTTTGTTCATTAACTTTAAGCAGTACACATTACTGTCAAGTGAATATTATTTACTACAATGCCAACATTTACAAAACTATCACAATTTCCAGAGAGTAAATGTAATGGAATATTCTTTTAGGTGTAATTCTTAAAAAGACACTGCCTCTTGCTGGACAAATTCATATGGTCTCACATTTTCTCAGGAATACTATACAGCACCACATAGATTATAACAGTAAATGGAACCTTTTTATGCTATTTATAACTACTACATATTTTCTTGTAATATGGTTAATTAATCTATATCTTAACTCACATTTTTTGAGACACTAGAATTTTTTTAAAAACATTTGTAATACAGGTAGATATCAAAATGAATTTCTAACTGTAAACTACTTCCAACAGAATTTTCAATAATATCATAATAATTGCTTAGGTCAAATTCCCCTACACGTTCCATACATTAACACCTCATTTAAAGCACTGAATATATTTTAACCTAACACTTTCACATCCAAAGCCTGCAAACATTTGTATTTGTGGATTTTTTTTGTCATAAGCAAACTCTATTTGGTAAATCATTGGAAGAAACAAATTTGCTGCAATAATAATTTCTAACAATAAAAATGTGATTTTTAAGAATATTTCCACAAAAACAATACTAATCACTCATACAGGATTCAATCATAATCCTTCAGAAAATCTTACCAAATGATTTAGTTACAAAAAAATCCCCAGACTTTGTAGAAAAATCATTAAACTTTTCTAAAAGATTGTAAGCAAGCATTTAGTGTGTGTGTGTGTAAAGGCATGTACACACTTATGTGTGATTTAAAATAACATTATGCAGGTGTTTTTGAAATGTTAATGTGTATGCCGAAGCTTTTGTTTAATGTTTTTAGCGATGTACTGTGATTATATTGCATTATGCAGATTTATTTAACATATTAATGGATGGCCTTGCAAATGCTTGCAATGCACAAGATGAGTCAATTCCCTAATGAGTAGACTCGCCCATGCATTCAGAGCCCAAACAGAACAAATAGTAGTTATTCAAAAACTGTGTGAGGTGCATTTATGGCTTTGGAGTAGAAAGGGAAAAGCTTGTAAATGTTTTGTGTAGATGTGGGCTTTTACTAACCTTGGGATTTAAATAGTAGGCACCTGGAGTTTTTGGTGGGGACTTTATCATTGCATAGAAAAGGTAAGTTCCAGGTTGCTTTAGGGGACACTATGCAGTCTGGCTTTAGCATTACTACCTAGTGAGGGTGAACTCACTTTGCCAGGTGTAACCAGTGGTTGGCAATAATCCAGACCTTGACGGCTCCAAAAACATTAATCCTGGATCAGATGCAGATACAATCACCATAGGCTACTAAGAGGGCTACATATCATGGCATTGTAACTTTCTTTGACAACAAATAGGTTAATTTAGTAGACATCTCCCTATACCAATTGTTTAGATTAAACTGCATTAAACCAGATTGCCTTTTCACTGGATTCTTAACCAATTTAAAGAATTTATTGCAGTGAAACTCACATACCCCAACTCACACCAATAGATTAATTTGACTCTGCATTATCACATTTAAGGTGTCTCCATATACTCCCACTCCGATCCAAATCTAGCTGCCCTTTATCTTTCCTAACTGACATACACCCCCCACCCCAGCACTCAAAACATACCCCCCTCATATACATAGCATTAGTTGTCCTGCACTCACCCTCATGGTGAAAACTCCTCACGGTGTTGGCCCGGCTAGTGGGTCTCTCGGGATACTCCAAGCTGATCTCCTGCACATCTTCCTCCTCCTCCGCGGACTGCAGCCGGTACAAGTCCCGCATGTACGCGGGTACCACCACCCCTTTACTTGGCTGCGGTCGTTTACGGAGTCCAAACATTTGCAGAAGCGTCGCCTCGAAATCCCGCAAGAGCTCATGGCTCTGCCCGGACCTCCTTCCACCCGCTTGGCCCTGAATCTCGGCGACTTTCTTCTTTCCAGTCTCAGGTATCAAACTAGCATGGTTACTGCCTCCTAGCAGGACTTGGCATAATAAAATGACCATCAGCATTCGGTTACCAGGAATCATGGTGTCTCTGGGGTTCAGAACAAAATACATGCAAATAAATAGGAGGGTCACTGATAAACAAGCCCAAATAATCACAGATACAGACAGATCCCAAAAGCAAATAACAGGACAGCCGCTCAGTGCTTCTTCCTAAGGCACAAGAGGGGTGTGTGTAGCTTCTTGGTCTAACTTGTTTACAGGCAAATAGCTCATTATCAGATAGCCACTATCCTGCTAATCTGTGTGTGTCTATGTGACTATCTACACAATTATCTCAACACAGGCTAAACTGGATGGGCTCCACAAAGAACCGAATAGCTGGGCATAGAACATCATCATAAGGCAGCAGACTTTATTATTGCTATCAAATCTAGGATTATTTTATATATATACTAATTTGTGTTTGCGTGTAAATCAGAAAGAATAAGGTAAGTGCACTGTTTAAAACTGCAAATATCTTAATCTACCTAATCAAGCTACAAATTACACCAAGACTGATGTTTTAACTGTACATATACACATATATGTATCACACTTCTATAACAAATGTACACTATAATACTGTATTGTGTACAGTTATCCCTAAAATGTAGGCTCTGTAATAATCTATGTACTTCTATGTACTGTTGTGCAACCCCAGTAAAAAAAAAAAAAGAAGAAAATGTGTTATCACACTTTTGCTATGTTGTAAGATTTCTGGAAAATAACCAGAGGAATCCTGCTGCCTTGATGTGTTGTTACCAGCTGACTTGCAATACATACGAGTCTGACTGCTGCAGATTTAACGGGATCTTATGGATGGAAAGTAAAATGCAGGAAACAAAATAAAGGAGTAAATTTAAAGGTCTACTCACTGACAGAAAACAAGGCATAGAAAAACAGTCCATGATTCTTGAGAGCCAATCTTGGACAAATTTGTTGAAAAGCTCAGGGGTTCGGAGGCAGTTTGCTGATCAGGATGATACTAGGTAACTGGCTCCTAAAATGAATATTTGAATATAATGAGACTCCAGCGAGACAGTCTGTTTTTCTTCCAGCCCACTTACGGATCACGTGGGTCTAAACACTCCGGGGACGTGTCAATCACGTTAACGCCCCGCCCACTCGTGTGGCCTCTATCTAGAAAACCACGCCCCCTCCTCTCTTCTTGTGAACTGAACTTGTGAGATCATTGGGAACTAGTCTGGTTAGAGTTGTGAGGAATTTCTGTGCACTATAAAGAGGGCCACAGCGTTGGTATTCGCCTGATAGAGGAGGTTGATCCACAACACCGAGGTATCTACCAATGTTAATGCAAATATTAGGTGTTAATAGGTAGACACCTGCGACAGAATCGTGTGAATGGTCTCAGCAGGAAACAATACTACACCGGAGTCTGCACCGTGGATCTTTACAAGGGAGTACAGTTATTGTTAATGGAACGGATGTGATGAATATATATATATATTATACACGGGTGGTCGCAACAAAACCTATATAGGTATCGCACCCACTAATAAACGTGTTTCTAAAACAATCACGAGCGCTACTTGTAACTAAAAACCAGGGAGTTATATTAAATATCCAGCTGTATTTCATTATATACTTGAAGTTAACCCCTGCAGTACCGAATAAAAGCTTAGATATTGGCCAAGTGCACCTCTAAAAAGCCCTCATTGAGCACAGAACATGAACCACTGGTCACAGTTTCTGCACCTGTGTATTATACATACAGCATTCTGTGATATATCCCTGCCAGTACACATCAAGCTGATAATAATCTTTAGCCTGGTTCAAGACTTCACAACCTAATCACAAAGGACTCGAGTACCACCCATGAACATCCAACAATACGTGGGACCATATAACAGTCATATTCTTACCAAGAAGGGTACATTTAGGCTAGATGCCCCTTTTCTCAGAGCAATGCTTATCTGGGTTGATGTTTGTATTGTTACATCAGTGTTCATATTATAGATATAGTGTGTGTATATACATACCGGTATATATTAATTGCAAAACCAACTACACTTGTAGGTCCATCCCTGGCAGCCAGTGGGTATAAAGTCTGAGTAATGTTCTCTACTGAGCTTCACATCATAAAATAATAATGTTATTAAATGTACAATATGCTCCTCTCAAGTGGAATACTTATCTACAGGAGTTCATGAACTATTTTTTTTCTTTTCATAAATACTTTGATCCTGAAATTTGTAGAGGGAAACTGCAAACGCCCTATTTAATTCCTAAGCTACTAAATTACTCTTGTCTCCTCTTGTATTCAATAATCAGCAGGTTTAGGCCATTTGGTGTATAGACAAGAAGAACAAACTCCATCCTGTTTCTTGTCCCCTTCAGTGCCTTTCGAATTAGCATTTAGTCTGCTTGTCACCTTAGAGTTATCATAGATGTTTTCTAGTCTGGATCTCACATTTACGCTAACTTCACTCAACAATCTCCCATGAGGCGCTCACATCCATTGATAGAAATTGCATGGTTCCTCTCTAATTTGCTAAATTCACATTCCAAAAGTTTTTGAACTGTTTGCAATGTATGCTATACACATGATAGTCTGCACAGTTTATTTTTCTTATTTGTGGTCTAATTTTCATATGGTTTCTGAATATGTTTAACCCTTTGGCATGGGGTTAACCAAATAGTTACTAAAGGGTCACTATACATATTATATATTCTAACGAAATTAAATGGCAATGCCCTTTTAAGGTAAAGCTGTTTATTTTGAAACTGAAACTAATAGAAAATACCTTTTTTGTGTACTGGTCCATGGTATAAAAGCGCATTGGCTGATAAGAACTACCACCGCTATATTGGTGGTCAGTGCCACACCCAGTGTGTATAAAAATAAGTATATTTTTTTCCCTTCCTCATTACAGAAACACCCATTTCACAAAAAGCATAATATATTTTAAAATATCCTCTCAAATATGTTTTCTAAAAAAAGGGAATTTTTTTAAAACAATATAAACATTACCTTGGATATTACTATTTTTAGACTGCAGTCTTTTTATGATGCCAATCACTAGGTTTAAATAGATTGTTAATATATATATATATATAATTATGCACGCTAATGTTTACATCCTGGTAAAACTAAACAAATCCTTCCCTTTATTCTAAAGATGAATAATCACATTTAATGACCGTAAAATGACATAATATATAAACTGTAACATGTCACTTTTAGTGACATGACATTACATGGTGTGGTGAAAATAAAAAAAATATAATCCTTTAGAAGCTTTCATCATCTTCTTGAAAACTGCCATAATTGTTTATCATTCAGATTTGTGTGTTATAACCACAGCAATGTATCGCATACGTTGCTGTGGTAATAGCACACAAATCTAAATTATCTCAAACTTTAAATGGGTAAGAAGTCCGGCTCGCTGGCCTGGAGACGGGCGTGGAATGCGAGCGCTCAGTGGGCCACTTTTGGTAAGCAGAACTGCCACTGCGGGATGAACCAATGCCGACACTCATCAGATTTTATTATAACCAGTTTTAGTCAGTTCACCCGCCCCCCACATTTAGGATTCAATAGGCACTTAAAAGTGCAAAAACAAAATGCTTTAATGTGTGAGTGCATTTTATTATTGCACAATTAATTGCTATTGGAAGATATTATTGGTTCCTCAGATGTGCTCAGATAAAAAGCATATGTGTGTAGCCACAAGCTAACTCCAAATAGTGCACTGCTGCCCTGAGATGTTTTGCAACTAAAGATACCAAAAGAGTGAAATAGATTTGATAGAAGTAAACTATCTGAACCATAACATTTTGATTGCCACATCTATCATTATATAAAACAATAGTAGGAATAAAATATTAAACTATACAATTTTAGATACATTTGCAAAGTACTTATTTTGAAAAAGTAGCTATGATCTTACCCTCCTGTCCAAAAATTAAATAGAATCCTTTGCCTACCAATATGTCTAGTTACTCAGAGAATCACAAATCTATGAAATCTGTGATCACGTATATTTGTATTCTAATGATACTTTTTGATTTATTCAAAAATACATTCCAGACAAATGATAATATAATCCGGAATGTAATACACCAGTAGCAAGAAAATAATTCTGTTTTCCCTTTATTTAACAGAATGAGTTTACTGCAAAAAAATTCAAAGCAGACACGTGATTAACAAATTTGCAACAGGAGAACCTCAATCTGCACTAAAATTGATTTATAGGGCTGTGGGAGAGCTGAAATATTACACTAGATTCTTTACTAAGAACATCAAAAACGCACACACTTCCTCTGAGCAATTAAGAGCATTTCTGCTGTGCAGACGGAAGTTACAAAATCCAAGCAAATACATAAAAAAAAAAAAAGATAGATCATAAGTAAGAAGTGCACTCATTACTCAGAGGATGTTGATAAAACAGCATACCTGTCTCAAAAATATACACACAGAATGCAATCAGGCTGTCAATCATTCACTTACCATATATCACACCTCTATTAGTAATCCACATTTTTTTAACTTTCTATAGATCAGAAATTAGCAGCTGTTCCAATGAGAGTTCTACAAAATAATTACATTTATCCTAGGAATATAAAATCAATATTTTGATATCATATCTTACCCCATGTTCAAAATCTGTAATAAAAGTAGACATGCTCCAGCCAGTTATCAAGACTAATTAAGGGACGAAAGCAGACAGTAAACTTAGAAGGCAGTTCAATTGTATCCCATCAGTTGCAGGGTAGATAGTGGTTGCAGTCCTGTTAGGTCTGAGAGGTAAATCAACAATAGGAGAGCCTATTAGTCTTCCCAATCTATTGGAAATAAGTCACACCCATACAGTGATGTCATCAAATGCCCCAGTATGTGCTCTATAATGTACACTTGTTAGTCACAACCATTCATTTGAAGACAATACATTGTAAACACATTTTCTCTTTTATTATGTAGAAGTATAGACTATATAGAATTTCAATGAGTGCTGCTTGAACAGGGGAGAAATAAAACACACATTTTACAGAATTTCAAAGGCCCCTCTTGTGTTTTAACCCTTTACTGAGCCATTTCCCACCTTTGCTCCAAACCAATTTTATAGACTTTTACACTCACTTGCTTGAAGTATTACTTTCAGTGTTTGTCTTTACTATGCCTTTCATTTTCAGAAATAACAGAAATGGTAAAAAAAAAACTGCCATGCGTGAAAAAAATAAAACAAAAAGTAACTTTTTAATCCATTTTATAGTGCACCTAGCTAATACAAGGTGAACCATTATTTTTTATATATTTTACAATCAAACATGTTATGGTTCCATCCATATTTAGAATCCATTTACCTTTTTAAAAACATCATTTTTTAATTTCCTATGCGTTTGTTTGTAATCAGGATTAGTAACTGGAGTTTAGATTATTTTTGTCTGCTTCTTTTACATCATCTTGCCCTTTATATGTAGTTACGAGTAACAAATTACTTTAACCACAAAATATTAGAAAACTTTAAAAATTACACAATTCTGATTTCAGAGAGATGACTCATTTTGAGACAAAGTTTTTGCTCCTGTCAAAGGTTTTATTTCATATAAAAAAGTAATCATCTATTTTATATGAAATTAAGTTTTTTTTTTTGTTTTTTTTTTAACTCACTCCACTTTATCAATACCACTAAGGGCTTTAAATATTATGAGGCGAATGCCCCAATGTGTTGCAGGCTTGCTCATTTTATTAAACCCTCTCTGCAAAATTAGAGTTGGAGGTTGAAAATCACTGTGGAGCGTTCGCTTGTGAAAGGCTAAATATGGGGAAGACAGGGTCACAGTGTGATACCTTTTTATCTTTATAGAATCAAGGGTTAATATCCCTGGTAGGGGGATTATTGAACGGGGGGCGGTTTTGTACATAAAGTTGTTTGTGTCATTGCTGCGATATATGCGAGATGTGGCCCTGGCTGTGGTTGGACTTTTAGTTTAATTTCCGGAGTATTTGCACGGCCAATATTGGTGCGTTTTTCTCCCTAGTGCAGGGGCGGTCCTGCAAGGCATTCCTTCTGACCAGGTGTGGCCTATTAGACTTCCTCTGCTTGATCGGCGGTTGCAGCAGACAAAACGGTTTCTGAAGTCGGTCATAGGAGGTGGTGAGTGCCCCGCCAATGGAGGTTATAAAGGTGCCATTTTTCATATATTATATCTATTCCGTAATAAAGGCGCAAGCTATGGAGAACTCTGACGTGTTAGAGGGTACTCCTTCTTCTTTAACAAAGTCTCATAACTATGTTTATTTCAAGGAGGTTCTGGTAGATACGCCTGCTCAACTATGTTCCACATGCCTTGATAAAGGTACGATATCTAGAAAGAATAGGATGTCTAGTACTACTGAGCCGTCCACCTCCTGAGGGTTCCCTGTCCCGTGAGGTGCGTTCCCTACATTCTTCTCCGATTACACATGTAGCGCCCCAGGGCACGACCATTTCTCCTACAGGAGAGATCCGTTGGCTGCCAGATTTTGCGGATCAACTGCAAACGCAGTGTCTAAGGTGATTAGTGCCTTACCACGTTCTGCTAAACGCAAGCGTAAGGTAAAATATGGCGATCCGACCCAAGGGTCATATACTCCAATGGATATTTCGGAAAGATTTTCTACTGAGGACGACTCCGACTCTTCGGAGGACGTTCCTTCTGGGTCAGAGTCTGTCATCTAAAGCTCCGACTGCGGAGGAGCCTGATTAGGTTTAGGATGGAAAATTTGCGCTTTTTGCTGAAGCAAATGCTTGCTACTCTCGAAGTTCTGGAACCGAAACTACCGGAGGAACCTTCGATTCCTAAGCTTGATAAAGTATATGAGGACAGGGTGGTGCCTCAGACCTTCGCGGTTCTTGTTAAGATGGCTAACATTATGAATGGGAGAGATTAGATTCTTGCTGTTCCCCGTCCCAGAGTTCTCAGCTCGAGCTATGGGGTACTGTCCCTAAGGTGGATTTTGCTATCTATACACTTGCAAAGCGGACAACGATTCCTCTTGAGGATAGTTCATCGTTTAAAGAGTCCATGGATAAAAAGTTGGAAAACATGTTAAGAAAGATGTTTCAACACACAGGGTTTGTTTTTCAGCCAGCAGCGGTGGTAGCTGCTTTAGCCGGAGCTGTGACATATTGGTGCAAATCTCTGTCGGACATGGTCGAGAGGTCAACTACCCTCGACGAGATACAGGATAGAATTAAGGCCTTGAGGGTCGCTAATTCTTTTATTTGTGATGCCAATATGCAAATTATTCATCTGAATGCCAAGGTTTCAGGTTTTTCCATACTAGCCCGCAGGGCTCTGTGGCTAAAGTCATGGTCTGTGGACATGACCTCTAAGTCTAAACTGCTATCCCTTCCCTTTTAGGGAAAGATCCTGTTTGATCCAGGATTGGACTCGATCATATCCATGGTTACGGTAGGCAAGGGCGCTTTCCTACCGCAGGATAAGAAGGTTAAGCCTAAAGGATCTACTTTTCTTCCCTTTCGTGCGGACAAGGCCCAAGCCCAGCAGCCTGCCGTGAAAGCAGATCAGTCCAAGGGCACTTGGAAGCCAGCTCAGTCTTGGAATAAGTTCAAGCAAGACAAGAAGCCCGCCAAAACAAAGTCGGCATAACGGGGTGGCCCCTGACCGGTCACTGCACCAAGTAGGGGGCAGATTATCTCTCTTTTCAGAAGCCTGGCTGCAGGATGTTCTGGAGGTTATCACCCAGGGATACAGGATAGGGTTCAGATCTCATCTGTCCAGGGGCAGATTCCTCCTGTCAAATCGGTCTTCCAGACCAGAAAAGAGACGCCTTTCTAGAATGTGTGAGGGATCGCTCTTCTCTCCGAGTTATTGTACCAGTACCCCCAGCAGATAGGGGTTTAGGGTACTATTCAAACCTTTTCGTGGTCCCAAAGAAGGATGGCATGTTCCGCCTGATTCTAGACCTAAAATGTTTAAACAATTTTCTGGCTGTTCCATCGTTCAAAATAGAAACGATCAGATCTATTCTGCCCCTAGTTCAAGAGGGTCAGTTCATGACAATAGACTTGAAGGATGACTACCTTCATGTGCCAATCCACAGGGATCACTTCAGGTTCCTGAGATTTGCATTTCTGGGCCAACATTTCCAGTTTGTGGCCCTTCCCTTTGGTTGGCGACGGCCCCAAGAGTCTTCACAAAGGTTTTGGGGGTTCTACTTGCAGTAGCCAGATCCAGAGGCATTGCTATGGCACCCTATCTGGATGACATCCTAGTCCAGGTGCCGTCGTTAAGTCTCTGAGGATCACTCGAGGGCCCTTTTTTCTTTTGCTCCAATCTCACGGTTGGAAGATAAACTCAGGAAAGAGCTCCCTGATTCCCAGCAACAAGGTGGAGTTTCTGGGAATGATAATAGATTCTATATCCATGAGGATATTTCTCACAGATCAGCGACGCAGGAAGAAGGTGCGTCCACCTGTCTTGCCCTCCAGTCTCTCTGTGGCTCAGAGTATGGAGGTGATTGGGCTCATGATGTCCAGCATCGATGTCATTCCGTTTGTCAGGGTCCATCTCAGATCTCTTCAGTTGTGCATGTTGAGACAGTGGAACGGCGATCATAGAGACCTATCCCAACAGATTTCTCTGGACGATTAGACGAGGGACTCCCTCTCTTGGTGGATCTGTCTGGAACAACTGTCCCAAGGGACATCCTTCCTGAGACCGTCCTGGGAGATTGTGACCACGGACATGAGTCTGGCAGAATGGGGAGCTGTTTTGGGAGCCAGTATGGTACAGGGAAAGTGGTCTCAAGAGAAGTCTCTCCTCCCGATCAATATTCTGGAACTTCGAGCAATCTACAATGCTCTGAAGGGGTGGCCTCCTCTGGGGTCATTCAGCTTCACCAGGTTTCAGACAGACAACATTACCTCGTGGCTTACATCAACCATCGGGGTGGGGCGAAAAGCTCCCTAGCAATGAGGGAGGTTTCTCATATATTGGAATGGGCAGAGTCCCACAGCTGCTCGCTCTCAGCAATCCACATTCCGGGTGTGGACAACTGGGAAGCGGATTTTCTCAGCAGGCAATCCTTCCATTCGGGGGAATGGTCTCTCCATCCCGAGGTGTTTGTGGAGATATGTCACAGATGGGGGATGCCGGAGATGGATCTCATGGCATCCAGACTCAATTGCAAGCTACCCAGATACAGGTCGCGGTCCAGGGATCCCCAGGCAGAGCTGATAGGTGCCTTAGTGGTGCCTTGGGGGTTCAACCTAGTTTACATTTTTCCACCGTTGCCACTTCTACCTCATGTAGTGGCCCGCATCAAGCAGGAGCAAGCTTCGGCTATTCTGATTGCTCTGTCGTGGCCCCGGAGCACGTGGTTTGCGGATCTGATGGGGAGGTCATCTTCTCCTCCATGGATCTGTTGATACAGGGTCCCTTTCAACATCAAAATCTAGATTCTCTGAGGCTGACTGCGTGGTGATTGAACGCTTAGTCTTGGCCAAGAGAGGGTTTTCTGAGAGACTGATAGTCTCGTTCAGGCTAGGAAGCCAGTCACTCGTTGCATCTATCATAAGGTGTGGAGGACTTACTTGTCCTGGTGTGACAAGCATGGATATCCTTGGCACAAGGTTAAGGTATCCAGGATTCTATCCTTTCTCCAGGATGGACTGGAGAAGGGGCTTGCCACCAGTTCATTGAAGGGACAGATTTTGGTATTATCTGTTTTGTTGCACAAGAGGCTTGCTGAGCTTCCAGATTTTCAGTCTTTTTTGTTCAGGCCCTGTCTAGAATCAGGACTGGTTTTTAGACAGTCCGCTCCTCCCTGGAGTTTGAACTTGGTTCGGAGGGTGTTGCAGAGAGTTTATTTGAACTCGGCTCGCAGAGTCTCTGAGCTGGCGGCCTTGCAATTTGAGCCTCCTTATTTGGCCTTTCATGCTGATAAGACTGTTCTTTGCACTGGTTTGGTATTTCTTCCCAAAGTTGTGTCTAACCGTAACATCATAAAATCAAGAAAATAGAGAGATGCACTCAGACAGAACAATCGCTAGAAAAACTTCTGTGCTTGTCCATAAGGCCAGTGCCACTCAGGGTGCAGTCTCTTTTTGCACACTATGCCTTTTCACAGAAAAAATATCCTGTAGCATATCAGTCTGATTCTGCCCAATGACAGTCCAGCACCGAAATAAAAGGCAATTCTTCTCTGAACAAGACAAACCCTAGACGTACATTTTGGCCTCTCTTGGGCCTCGTCAGTGATCAGATTGATATGCTACAGGATATTTTTTCTCTGTGAAAAGGCATAGTGTGCAAAAGAGACTGCACCCTGAGTGGCACTGCCCTTGTGGACAAGCACAGAAGTTTTTCTAGCTATTGTTCTGTCTCAGTGAGTGTGTCTCTCCTATTTTCTTGATTTTATGTAAATTGCTCTTAGGTCCCCCTAAGAGTAAAAGGGGAAACCAGACATTGACTCCTTGCACGCATGCCCTAGAGATATGCAACTGCACCTCACTGGCGAGGCTGAAACGTACGTCTGGGGTTTGTTGTTTGTCTTGTTCAGAGAGGAATTGGCTAGTATTTTGGTGCTGGACTGTCATTGGGCAGGATCAGACTGATATGCTACAGGATGTTTTTTCTCTGCAAAGGCATAGTGTGCAAAAAGAGACTGCACCTTGAGGGGCACTGGCCTTGTGGACAAGCACATAATTTTTCTAGCTATTCTGTCTCAGTGAGTGCGTCTCTCTATTTTCTTTATTTAACCGTAACATCAATCAGGAAATAGTAGTTCCTCTGTGTCCTAACCCCTCTTCTCCTAAGGAAAGGTTACTTCATAATTTGGACGTGGTTCAAGCCTTGAAGTTTTATCTTCAGGCTACAAGGGATTTCAGACAATATACATCTCTTTTCGTGGTGTATGCAGGGAGGCGCAAGGGGCAGAAAGCCTCTTCAGCTTCTTTGTCCTTTTGGTTGAGGAGCATGATTCGCTTAGCCTATGAGACAGCGGGACATAAGCCTCAGAGGATCACGACTCATTCGACTAGAGTTGTGGCTTCTTCTTGGGCCTTAAAGAATGAGGCCTCTATGGAGCAGATTTGTAAGGAGGCTACCTGGTCCTCCTGACATACCTTTACAAAATTTTACAAATTTGACGTTTTTGCTTCGGCGGAAGCAGTTTTTGGGAGAAAGGTTTGACAGGCTGTGGTGCCCTCAGATTAGGGTCCACCTTTTTACCCTCCTGTTTTTAATTCAGTGTCCTCTAGAGCTTGAGTATTCCCACATGTAATGAATGAAGCCGTGGACTCTCCTCCCCTTTAGATGGAAAACATAAATTATGCTTACCTGATAATTTTATTTCCATCATGGGGTGGAGAGTCCACGGCTCCCGCCCCTTGCTCTGGTGGGCAGACCTAAATTTAGTTTTTGTTCTTCTGGCACCATTTATACTCTATTTCTCCTACTGTTCCTTGTTCCCTCTGCAGAATGACTGGGGGTTGAGGGAAATGGAGGAGCTATTTAAGCCTTTGGCTGGAGTGTCTTTGGCTCCTCCTGGTGGCCAGGTTCTTAATTCCCACAAGTAATGAATGAAGCCGTGGACTCTCTTCCCCATGATGGAAATACAATTATCAGGCAAGCATAATTTATGTTTTTGTCCAGTGGGGCTAATTAACTACATTCTACAAGTAGACACATGAGCCATCATTTGAGCAAGGGCCTTCTCTCATTCAAATGAAGGGTCACTTTTCCCTGTAAATAGTACCAGAAGGGAGATAGGGGTGTCGATTATATCTTCCCTCCATCTTGCCTGGAGTCTAGTGCTGCCGGTCATCACTGTGTTTTACTGCAACACCTAATTTAAAAGTCTGTACCTCTCTATGCAGTTCAAGTGTTGAAATGACCCCCCATGCTATGAACAATGGGGAAGTACATGTGCCTTTGGAAGCTTCTTTAATGTGAGTTTTGACATCACCATGCACAGCTTACATCCAACAAATCATGTAATTGTCCTCTGTCTTTTGCCGTCTAGCAAGCAAGTGGGGGCAGTTAATAGGATGTTAGTCACTTAGGACCTAATGATAAAAGATTCTCCTGCTTGGTTAGAAATTGTAGTGCAGATTTCACAGGGGATGAATTCATTGAATTCTAAAACAAAAAGGGCGGAACCCTCCAGCACTTCGAGATCTCTTACAAGATTCTAGACAAGCACATTTTGGTATATTTTTCTAAGGTGTGTTCTCTGCATTTCTGTATGTGAAGGAGAGACAGACCCTGTGCAATTTAGCACTACATGATATGAGTGTTTTGTTACTTACACTTTGTGCTTTGTATTTTATCACTTTAGACTTCAAATTAGGTCATTTCAGTATTATTACATTTACACTTTTACACTTTTTTTTTTTTTTTATATATTTTATTACATTTAGATTTGGGTCCAGTAGTGGTTTTACAAATTCTGATTATGTTTTGAAAGTTTGTGTTACTTTATCAAATTAGGATCATGCTTTGTATATTTTTGTGTATCTTTTAAAACTTACATTGTACTTTGTATTTTCTCTATTGTATAATAAAACACCGCTTCAGAAAGTGGGAAGGACAGGGAAGTTCCCTGGGCTGAACAGGAGATTTCCTTGTGCAGAGATAGCGAACCTTGGCACTCTAGATGTTCAGAACTACATTTCCCATGATGCCTAGTCTCTCTGAAGTCCAGTCGAGCATCATAGGAAATTTAGTTCAGAAACATCTGCAGTGCCAAGGTTCGTCATCGCTGTCCTAGGGTATATCTGAAGCTCTCACAATTCTCATGAAATGCTGAAAGCATTTTAAACAAGTTGGTCCCATTGAATTATCTTGCCAGCTTTATGCAGGTGAAGTTGATTGGAAAGGTTAATATTTTGGCAAATAAAATTATCTGATCAAAAACTATGAATTGTATTACTGTTTATATACCCCCTTTCTGTTATCCTTTAATTGAGCAGCACTGTCATAAATTGTATAATTATACTAATCCCGTGTGCCATACCTATCATAGCAAGTTTTTTATCTTTGTTGTTTTTAAGCCCACGTGTTGTTTTGTGTCACAGCCATTTTAATGAGAGGGAAGGTCATTTTAAATTAACATTTTTTCAGTGGTAGCCCCATGTGCAGAAGAGCAATAGGGACCCTATAAACAGATATATATTTTACTCCCAAGAAATGCACATGGTCTTAGATTTTTCAAGCCCTTTTCTCCATTTTTGATGGGGAGATTGACAGCTCCTGCCCGCTCGTGATTGGCTGTTCGCGGGCAGGGGGGTGGGGTGGCACGTGAGTAGAAAGGAGTTCTTGTGTGCAACGTTAATTGCGGGCAGCGGATTGCTGCCCACAAGAGGAGAGGTCGGGTGTACAGTGGCGAATATATTCGCCCCTGTCTGACATGGATTGATAAATTGAGCTCATGGTGTCAGACTATTTGCAATCTACTACTAATATGGTTTTATGAAATGCAGTCTAAATTGCAGTCAAAAATTATTTAAAGGGAGACAAAAGTAATTGTAGTATTTTTTTATTAATAAAATAATTTATTTGTATAGTGCCACAAAACTGTGTTGCCCTAGCTACAGAGAGAGGGGCATACAATAAGGTTGCCATGTTTTCTAGAAAAAAATACCAGCCATGCTAATTAGCATAAATTCGAAACTAAAGTTGCTAGGATTGTATGTTTTAGATTTTTTGTAATCTTTTTTTATTGAGGTGGTTAGCAAACAGGTACAGACAATCAGTATGTCAATATTTACAGATTTGCTATACAGTGTCATACCAAAGAACAACCAAAAAAATCTCAAGGTGCAATGTTTTGCGCAGAAAAATAAATAATTTTTATGCCACAAAATGACATACTAAAGAATATGAATGTCTCAAAAAGCAATGTTAGATATTTGCTATGCAACAGATGGTGTAGCAGAACAAATAACTCCCAGTACAACAGTCTGCACATGCAAATCAGCACCTCCATTTTTTTAAAATAAATATTTCCTCGTAAATAGGGGCTACTCGTGGACCTATCTCCATTAATATGTTTCTAGATACTAAAGGAGTGATTCACAAGGGCCCTACTGACTATTGTCTGATAATATTTCTTAATAGAAATAAATCCCCAACATATTTCAATTTGTAATAAAAATATCCCTCAATGAAAAATAAAGGTCACTCTTGTACCCTCCAGCATGTACTAACTCACAGTAGAGGGAGAGTGGGATATATAACACAGCAGACCACTTTGTGATCCATCTACTATATGTTAGATTTATTTTACAATATGTTATCAGATACATCTAAATTAGATAGATGTTTGAAGCTCAGAAGGCCCATGTCTAGTAAAATATAACAGAGCCAACACTGTCAGAATAATCTCAATTCAGCAATTACATTTAAAGGATCTATGGGCCAACATTTTGGAAAATATTTTAGCCAGCAAAGACAGAGGACTAGCATGTCTAACTTGTGAATAACTGTAAATAGTTATAGCTCTGAAGGGTCATAAAGGTTATGACAAAATTCTATAGTAGGAAAGTAGATATATTAGCTAACTGTAGAGAGATTCATATGGTACAAGTAAAACGCTGCTGAACGCGAGTAAATTGTAGACTTTAGCGATTTAAACACCTATACATTGAGAGGAATTTTCTAAAAGACTTGGAGACCATGCATATATATAGTATAGAGCCATATTATTATAGCTGTAAGGCACTTGATGAAAATTTTAAGTGTCTCCTACTCCATAGCCTCAGCTGCTGGCCACAGGGCAAGAGCACAGCATTCAGAAAGGGGGGGAAAAACATATTGTCAAATTTAATAGTATGCAATCAATGGCTGTCTACTACAGAAACAAATCGCATTATCTCAGTCTATATTTAAAGTTCCCTACTTTCCTTTCCAAAAGAATTAACTGAAAACATAAAAGAAAAATTAAACAATAGGGGATAAAAAAGTTAGGAATAATCATAAATGTATACATAAAGTTTACAGAAGCACCTATATGAATTTAACTTCAGAGCCGGCATAATTGAATGTCCATTCAGTGAATTCATGCCAACCCTCCACACCAGCGTATTTAAACATGGAATGACAACATAGACCGATATCATGAAATCATAATACGGGCCATAGCCACTGGACATAGTGATAGAAAACAAAGCACTGAAGAGTAGACTAGATGGTTTTCGGAAAAGTCTAGAGCTAATAGCTGTACTGCTGTTCTTGGAAGCAGTCTGCTGCAGGGAAAACTCAGTAGCGTTCGTCTCTGCATGCACCTAGGCATTTCATGGTTGTGGATGTCTGCCAACAAGTTTCTCAAGTAAGCACTATCCACCTGCGACATTGCAGGGCACTCTTTCAGACTAGTAGGCACAACTTCTTGACCGCTCTCCTTGCACATGAAGTCTGGCAGATTCAGGGCTCTGATCTGTATCACTTGTTACCGCTGCAGTGGCTACCTTTACACAATGATCAAGCGTCTTCTTCAACTTTGTCTCAAATGGGTTAGAGGGGAATAGACCTGCAAAGACAACATCAAATCTTCTTTCAATCCTCAGAAATTTTTCTCCAGTAGCCTCAAAATGTCCTCCCCTAAATGATTGGCACCATCATGATCTCTTCCAGGACTCGGGTGAGTTATAATTTGCAAACACTGGCTCGGGGATCTTCAGGGGCTTTGGATCCGCAATGCAGAAGATAGATCCACAATTTATATTATTTACATGCAGTTTAGAACTTTTGTTACAGCAAGCACCTGAAGACACTTGCTTGAGGGTTGGGTGTGGAGGCCATTGCCTCAATCTCATAAATATTAGGGCTGCTAACCGACAACATTCTTAGCTTAAACAGTGCAAGAGTCTTGTAACTCAGGATCCAAATATGTGGGTATATGATGTCATAAAATGCAGATATTAAGAGGATTTTCTTGCATGCTGAAGCATCACCGAATATTGCGACCTAAGATGGCCACAAACCTGACGTTCGGTAAAGGAAGTGCACTAGAATAGTTAAACATTTAATATATACTTAACAGTAAAGATTAAAACAAATCAATCAATGCAATCTGTCAGTACATAAAACAATATATAAAACAAAAATCATGGATCCATGTATTAAATAAATAATTAATAATGTAAAATACACAATAAGAGCTTATGACACAATAAAAACTTGATGCACAATAAAAAACTTGATGCGCAATAAACTGGATAAAATTAATGCACAATAAAATTGACGAACTAGATGTGAGTAAAAATATGGTGCACAATAAAAGCCAATAACAATGAAAATATGGATAGCAGTCAGTGATAATATTCAAAGTGATGGTAAAAGGTGATAAAAAATGATGAGAAAATGATGAAAAAATAAAAAATTATAATAAAATGATAAAAATGAGTGGAAAAATTGAATGAAACGTTGATGAATTGTATAATTGAAGAATTGATGATAAAAATGCTGGAAATGATGATGAAAAATCAATAATGTGATGACAATGTGATTGTGTTAAGTGTCAATACAAGACAATAATCCAAAACGTTTTATAAAGTAATCCAAAAAGTTGTATAAAGTAATTCCTCTAATGTGGCCAATTGTGCAAACTCCAAAAGTGGAAAATGAGTGATGCTCAAAAAAACAAAAATTAAGCAAAGATGCAAAACAGCAAAAAGGTGGCACAAATAGAAAAATACATAAGAACGTCTCCGTGTTGCTGGAGAATGGCAAACAAATTGGAAAACTGAAGCGCAATAGAAGAATTTCACCTGTGGAAAAAAGAATATAACAAATGTGTAGAAAATTCACAAGTAAATAGACTGATTGGAATAAGGCTTACCAGTGCAAGGTCTACGCATTTCGGCCCTTTCTAGGCCTTTATCAAGACTGGTTAATAGCTGTAACTGATGGCCTTTTATAGAGAGAGTTGACATAAAACCGGATGTTTGCTGTAACGTCGACTTCCGGTTTTCCGTTATTGTCAAAATATAAATTTAACAACTAATTACAGTTAAATAGTCCCTTTTATATGTAATCAGTCTCTAGAGTATACTTAAGTGTTATTATACATTAAGAATAATAGATATCTCCTAGCCTCCGTTTGGGAGTGACGTCACTTCCGGCTGGTATCCGACTCCGATATGGTGGTTATAATTAACCTTTAAAATTTGTTAAAATACACTTAGATTTCTAGAAATATAATTTGATTTTTTTATTTAATTTTATTTATTTATAATATAATTGTATAAGGTCCGATTTTCGGGGTCTCCCATTGGTTGTGACGTCACAACTTTTTTGCGCTAGTGATTGGGTTAGTGAGAGGTGTAAACCCTAGCTGAGAGATACTTCTATATCTGTCATTGGTTGTGTCTAAGGTGTATCCGACATATGTATTCCTATTGGATGATAATTTCAGATACTTTTCACCGCAGACGTTACCTGTCTGTATATTGGATTGTGATGGAAAAACTGATAGTGATTGCAGTGTGTCAGAATGTGAACGATTGACTAAAAACGATTAAAATAGAATGGGTCTACTTGTATAGATCAAAAGTGGACTTTAAGTAATTGTCATAACATCACAGAATGGATTAGAATAATCCATAAATGGGGCTATACACACTACAGACTAAAACTAAGATATATACAAATTAATAGGTAAACCTATTCACTAAGTATGACTGGTGTAACCGATCCTGGTAATTCTAGAGATCAGAACTCCGGTATAGAGGATCGATATGGAAATGGAATAGTTTGATGTTTCATTTCGCACTCGGTTTAAATGAAATGGATAAACTGGAATATATATAATAAGTCTTACATCAAAAACAGTTTAATTACATCAATATCAGTCATTCTATTATACCAGTATTATACCATTTACCGAAGATCCATAAATCACTGCAGAAACCACCAGGTAGACCAATAATTTCGGGCATTGGCTCTTTGAGCTGTAATTTGTCTGAATATGTAGATCTTAATCTCCAAAGGTATGTTAGACAGTTACCCTCCTACCTTAAAGATTCCACTCAGATACTGAACCTCTTAGAAGAAACACCTTGGGAAGATGGATATATTCTAGCAACATGTGACGTAACGTCATTATATACATGTATCCCACATGAAGATGGGATAAGAGCTGTAGAATTCTTTCTTGAGAAAGATTCTGAAGTCCCGGATGATCAAAAGAACTTCATCTTGGAAAGCATTCAATACATCCTGACTCACAATTAATTTTGTGATGAAGGAAACTACTACCAACAGATTTGTGGTATGTTGATGGGGACCAGGTTCATGCCAAGCTACGCGGATTTATACATGGGCAAGTGGTAGAGCATCTTTTGGGACTCTTGCCCAGCAAGCTCTGACCTTGTCCTCTATCGCCGTTACATAGACGACATTATTATCTGGAAGGGGACTCAGGCTGATTTGGATTACACCATCGAAGTTATGAACAAAAACACAAATAATCTCAAATTCACATATACATGGAGCACAACTCAATTAACCTTTCTGGACCTCAAAATAGAAGTTAGGGAAGGGAAGATTGAGACGTCCACATACTTCAAAGAAGTGGATAGTAATAATTACATCCATAGACCAAGCTGCCACCACAACAACTGGAAGGACAACATCCCAAAGGGACAGCTACTAAGTATTAGGAAGAACTGCTCTACCCAAGATAAATGGGAAGAACAAGCCCTACTCATCAAAACAAAATTCCTGGGGAGAGGATACAATGAGAATATGCTGGAACAAAGGATCCAAGAAGTTGGCAATATTGAAAGAAATGAACTAACAAAATATAGAAAAAGAACCACCAAGGCAGAAGATGAAATCTTCAATATCCCAATGATCACTGAATATAGCGAAAATAAGAACATTATCGAAAACATATTCCGGAAACATTGGTCACTCCTGGCGATAGACTACCATTAAAACCAAGGTTCGCCTATAGGAAAACCAAGAACTTAAGGAGCAAATTAGCTCCTAGTGTACAGAAGAAAGAAATCAGGGATTAAAGATGTATTTGGAAAAGAGATAAATGGCTTCTTCCCCTGCCTGTCATGCAAGGCGTGTAAACGCGGCGTCAAATCGGCAACATTCAGTTGCCACAGCACAAAGGAGAAATACAAAGTCCGCAACCTAATCAAATGCCAAGACCAAGGAGTCATATATATGTTACAATGTTCATGTGGCCTGCAATACGTGGGTCAAACGTCAAGAACTCTGAGGGATAGGATACGTGAACACCTGTTACTCATTGAGAAACTGAACATGGACACAGCCCATATATATATATTCATCCTATTGGCCAGTCAATTTTGAAACAGACTATGTCCGACAACCTTAAATGTTCTCATTCTGTATCTCATGCATGTTTTATGCTCTCTCCCAGCTTTGTTTTACAATCCTCTTAGTATAGCATCCTTATTGTTCCAAAAGGAGCAGTCCTATTTATATCCATGAAGAGATATGTATTGTGCAATCAACCGATAGCACATTTTACGTTTACATTATCTTGCTCATATGATGATATAACACTGAAAGATCCAAGATTCCACCTCCAAGTAAAACGCACTGAGTTGGAGTTGCCAACCAAAAATTCACATCTCTTAGTTAACTTCATTATAGTACACTTTTTTTTTTTTTATACAAACATTATCTTGCTCATATGGATGGTATAACATTGAAAGATCCTAGATTCCACTCAAAATTTAAACACACTTAGTTGGAGTTGCCAACTACAAGTTTATTATTTCTAGTCGAGATAATTATGTTTCTGACCCCCTCCACCAATAATCAGTTGTTAATAGAACAACTACCAATCAGATGAACATTATGTGTACAGCTACTTTGACCACAAATCTGAGGAAACTTTATATTAGAGGTAGAACCTAAGCTGACCCATACTATTTAGGGCACTCATCATCTCCCCGTGATGGTTATAACTTTTATATATATATATCCTTTGTAAGCAGATTCCACAGCCTTCCCCTATATATAGATAGTAAGAGTATTACTTTCTCCAATATACTAGCTCTTTGTAGTACCATTAATAGCTATTAGCCCAACTACTATTTACCCTTAGGGTAATTTTGATCCACTAAGCTCTCCTGTTGGTGAGCTCTTCTTCAAAAATTTCTCTATATATAGACTGTCATATCTTTATATATCGATCACTATTAGCCATCAGTTATTAGTCTATGGTATACAGACGTTATTTTATACTCCTCTAGCATCTGGACTCATATCTTGCTTATTAAGACCTATTCCTCTACTATACAGTGTATATATATATATATGTATACCACCAAGCAACAGGCACAGGAAGGCACCCGGTCTCCTACTCTCCAAAGGACTACAGCAGCAAGAAAAGGGCAAACAGCAAACAAGACATCCAAGGACAGCAGCCAGATGTTAAGGTAAAAGCAAAATAGTCTTTATTTGACTTGTAACATGAATGTACAGGCTAAGTGTCAAACATGTTTCGTATAGGAATACTTAATCAACTTCATCAATGACAGCCTGCTATTCCTCTACTATACAGTGTGTATATATATGTATATGTGTGTGTGTGTGTGTATATATATATATATATATATATATATCTATTTTCCAGTTTATCCATTTAGTTTAAACAGAGTGCGAAATGAAACATCAAACTATTCCATTTCCATATCGATCCTCTATACCGGAGTTCTGATCTCTAGAATTACCAGGATCGGTTACACCAGTCATACTTAGTGAATATGTTTACCTATTAATTTGTATATATCTTAGTTTTAGTCTGTAGTGTATATAGCCCCATTTATGGATTATTCTAATCCATCCTATGACAATTACTTAAAGTCCACTTTTGATCTATACAAATAGACCCATTCTATTTTAATCGTTTTTAGTCAATCGTTCACATTCTGATACACTGCAATCACTATCAGTTTTTCCTTCACAACCCAATATTCAGACAGGTAACGTCTGCGATGAAAAGTATCTGAAATTATCATCCAATAGGAATACATATGTCGGA